>NC_043001.1:122247054-122292054 GCF_006345805.1 Octopus sinensis | reverse complement strand
TAGAAGTAATAACTTCTATACTTTTCCAGGTGTAATAACTTGTCCTGTACTTTTCTAGGTTTATAATCTTAATAATATTACTTTTCATGCTCACATTTTCCCATGTAATCCATGATTTTTCCAGGCATGGCTATTATAAGATAGTTAATGTGTCAATTAATAATTTAAGATTTTACCTTATAACATACTGAAAGATAATATTTCAGTTTTTCCAAAGCGATGATAATAATTCAATTTTTTTTCACGTTTAATTTAAATATATGCTGCGATTGAATTATTTGATATTACCCATCCATTCCACATTAATGGCGGGGATTTTTACCATGTTGTTGGTTGCACCATTGCTCACCAAAAGTTGCACACAACAAGACCCTAAAACCATCCGTTACCAGGCTCACAAGTAACCTAGATTTTGAGTTGGTGATAACAGCACTGACTGCTGCTAATCTAAATCTATCAACGGTAATTATAAAATCATTACAACGGTAATTATAAAATCATATCAGATATGCACAAGTTAAAATTACTTACACCCCATTAATATAAATTTGATATATGAAAATTCCCTTTTAATTAATTTTGAAATTTAAGAGTCGCTTCGCGGGTCAGAGTATTGACTTTTTGTAGAACTTTAAAATACTGAATTGTCGCATACTGAATAATAAACGGGGCAATTTGATTGGTTAAAATGAATGTATATAAAAAAAAACACAGGTAGTCCAGATTTTGGTTTTGCTTTACCCAATCGGCAGCTCTGTCAGAATTATCATGTACTTTCAAAAAAGGTAGATGTGTTAGTTGTCAAGGATGTTACAGATGTAGATGTATATGTCGTGGAGATAATAAACGCAACGAAAATGTAAACACACGTGCCACAAAGAGAATACGACTTTTGGGAGATGTCGGCACACGTAAAACAAATATGAATACAAGAAAACGTAGTGTGTATACGGAACAAGAGGATTCTGAACCAGAAGTTAGCGATCCATCACGAATCGCTTCAACAGTGGGGTCATTGTATGAAGCATTTGGTTTAAAATCACTATCATCATTACCGGGAAAAGCTAAACGTGAAAGTATCCGAATAGAAGACTTTGACGAAGCAGCTAAAAAGCGACTGGTGAAACTATCCAGTACCATAATGAAATGAGTATGCTCTATCATTAGTCTGTATGATTCTGAAGGCCTTATGAAAGAGGTTGTTAAAAATGAAGGAGACGGTGTCGTCGATGAAGGCAAATTAGCGGAAAATATAATTAAAGTACGAGATGCAATGCCGAGTGATTTGAAAGATCGTTTTGGTATTGGTATGAAGAAAGTAGCTTCATTAAGACGAAAGTATAAACATATCGCAAGTGGAAAGCAGCTTACACCTTCCAATAGATCAATTATACGATACGATCATGATCAAATGGAAGCTGCAGTGGAGTTTTGTCGGATGCTATTGTATCCCGAATCTCATAGGGTATCAAAGCATTTACGATTAATGACGAAGAAATACATCTTCCCAAGCTGATTAGGAAAAAAAAAATACAACTATAATGCTACGTGATTACAAAGAAACCATACCTCAAAATAAGCAATTAAGCTCTACATTATTCCGGAAGATAGTTAAAACGTTAACTACCAAAGATCAAATATTTAGACAAGCGGTCGATTATGTGTCGGGGGTATTAATGTATGATAATTTTGCATGCTTGAAGACTGCTGTTGCTACCAGTGCCGGATCAGAATCTTTGAATGCTATTGTTTAGAAGCTTACATTAAGACAACCTATGAGGAACACATTTCTACATGTACTGTCACGGATAAAAGGTTTTCTTTAACCATCTCTGGAGCGGAAATGAAACAATGTGGTGTTTGTTGCTTCCCAAACATGTAATACAATACATTAAACAGCATCTGAGCCCAGAACATGAAAATCTATTGAATGGTGTTATAGAACAATTATATCTTTTATTTGATCATCGTGTGAGAGTACTTAATCAACGCAATAGGATTGATGAAATAATGTTCAATTTACGTTTAGAAGATGCTATGATTGTTATAGATTTCAAAATGAAATTCGAAGCTATATACTATAGGGAAAAGACTACAGATTTTTACGGCATGGAACCATGATGTATACAAGATACACTGATGAAGAACGGCGTAATACTGAAAATTTAAAAGATTATCGTATCATTTACTTCGATCACATTTCTACCGGGGATAGTAAGCAAGACTATGTGGCTGTTATGTCTTATTTTGATTTAGTATGTAGAGGAATATCGACCAAATTTCTATACATTCGAAATCTTTATGTACAATCTGACAACGCAAGATGTTATAAGAAAGGAAACTTATTGCTTACATTATATAAAATTGCAAATAGATACAACCTTAAACTTTGTACTTTTGTACACACTGGTGTACAAGATGGTAAAGCCAATATCGACGCTCATTTTGCTACAGCTATGAGGCATGTGTATATGCATTGTAATATGGGTTCAGATGTTATAACTCCTGTTGAATTAGTTGATTCTTTAAATGCTAATGGCGGTGTAAGTAATACAGTGGCAGAATTGGTTGGTGTTAATAGACCTACTGTTGAACAATTTAAACAGGAAAGCTTGGAGATAATTGGAAAATTACAAGACATAGATGATGTGATCATATGGAAGTACAGTTTAATTCGACAAGAAATTCCGCTTCAGTTTATGGAAATTCGAACTTACCATTGACAGCAACATGCAACCTTATCAATGGCACGACGAACGACGTAAATGAAGGAAATTGTGAAAGCGAATCCGATGAAGAAGATTGTGCTTCCAATGAAAATGAAATATTTGATACAGACACTGTTAAAGATATCGATGTTGTAGAGAAACGTAGAGGCAGCTTAACAAAATGTATTGTTTATAGTGTTGAGGGGAATATCGCAGAGAAGCATCGTATCGGACTTACTGTAGCATCTAATATTAATGATTTCGATATGGAATCAGACGAAAACTCCTCTTCAATGTCATTTATGCCGTAGGGAATTTGCAACTGCCTACAAAATGAAAATCCATAATTGGAAGGGAGCCTTAAGACAACAAGATTTAATCAGAAGGCAGCAAGCTGGCAGAAACGTTAGCACGCCGAGTGAAATGCTTAGAGGTATTTCGTCTGCCGCTACGTTCTGAGTTCAAATTCCGCCGAGGTCGACTTTGCCTTTCATTCTTTCTGGGTCGATAAATTACCAGTTACGCACTGGGGTCGATATAATCGACTTAATCCCTTTGTCTGTCTGTCCTTGTTTGTCCCCTGTATGTTTAGCCCCTTGTGGGCAATAAAGATTTAATCAGTCAAGCTATTGTTTATGCTAAAGATATATATACGTATGAACAGCGTCAATTTGAGGTGATTAATACTAGTTCAAATGTTGAAAAACTTAAGATGCTTGAGCCCATTCATGAAGCGATCCAACATGATAATGCGTGTTGAGGATTTGAAACAGGATGGGCAAGAACAAGAAAGCATGGTAATAAGTATGGTCGAAAGTATGTAGATCCATTTAAACAAGAAATTATTGATATGTCTAATTTGGGTAATGAAAACGAAGCTATGAAACGAGGTCTAGGTAAAATGTTAGTGCAAGAAATTTAACAAGAAATAGCTTACAAACTACAGAATTTTCTCAAGAAAGCCAAGAGAAAAAGATGTTTTATGTAACACATTCTACCAGTATACGAAGTTTAAAAGTGTTTAGTTACAAAGAAATTATTTTAAAAATCTGCCGATCAAAGTGAAAAGATCTTAAATTTATTTATTTATTAAATTTCGGCATTTCAGTATAGTAAACATAAGGGATAACAAATTTAGACTTTACAGTAAGTATTTAATATAAAATATTCATAAATAATTATTTCTATTCTAGGAACAAAGCCCTGAAAATTTTGGGCAAGGAGACTAGTCGATTACATCAACCTCAGTATTTCACTGGTACTTAATTTATTGACCCCGAAGGGATAAAAGGCAAAGTTGACCTCGGCAAAATTTGAACAATGGTTAATGGAGTCTTCAGGGAAATCATTCAGTAGCATCGACTGCCATTCAAACTAATTGGCGCCATGATTATATATATATATATATATGTGTGTGTGTGTGTGTGTGTGTGTGTGTGTGTGTAAATATACATACACACATATATATATATCATATTATGTGTGTGCGTGCGTGTGTGTGCATGTGTGTCTGTATGTGTCTGTATTTGTGTATGTATGTTTATACACTCGTTTACATCATGAAATACAATTACGTATAAATCCGTGGTAGTAGTAGTAGTAGTAGTAGTAGTAGTAGTAGTAGTAGTAGTAGTTACCGTTGTTGTTTCTCAGTCCCAGGTCATACTATCCCTGATTATCCCTTTTTCTTTTCTCTTTCAAATGTAGTTCTTATACTACACTATCCAATACAGGCTTTGTCGTTTTCTGAAAGACAGTTGCGTGGGATTTGAAAGAAAGCTGGCCGGTATTTCTAGGAGATGGAACTAACCACATAGAGACTCCCTGCACGCAGATGTTGTTCTTTGCATCAAAATGAGTTTCTAATCAGCACACATATGACCAATGACATACCAGTTATGACCATCCCATCTTAATTTCAAACTTTGCATATCCGAGATCGACTTTTTTGTATTGTATTGATGGCATGGTACAGTTTTAGGATACTTGGCTGGTATTTCTAGCAGCTTGAGAAACTACATGAAGCGTCTCTCATGATCGGTAATGTTGTTGTTGTTGTCGTCGTCGTCGTCGTCGTTTAATCCTGAGTCTGCCCTGATTGGGAAAATCTTTGTTAAAGATACTCAATGTTAACCATTCATTTTTTTCTTTTTAATGTTCAAGACTACTTTTGCCAAAGTGTCTTCCTTTTTTAAGATAGTAAAGTGTAGTTTTATGGAGATTTGGCTATAATTTCTTGTAAGTCAAGCAACGATCTAGTACTGCAGGTGTCGATGATGATGTTCAAGCGTATTTTCATACCATATTTGGTGAAAGTTAATCAGGAACTTAATAACAAAATCCAAATTTGATCCGACAAAGTCATTGAGAGAAATAAGAACGGTAAATGAAAGTTACAACAATAATGTTAAGTAACTGAATACATGGCAGAAGAGAAAAATTGCGCAGACAATAACCGAGTGAATTCTTTAATACTGGGCTAGAAATATGTATATAAGGTCAAGCCAATTTCGTTTAAATAATGCAAAACATGACAATAAATGGAATTTCGTAAATATTATTTTGCTGGCTACAGTTTATTATTTATTAAAGAACAACTATTGAAAATTTTGGATATTTTCGGTTTGAACGGCAGTTTTTTTCTAGCGGTATCATATGAAATTGTCACCCATAATTATGACCCTAGAATCGATCTATTGCATTTCAATCTGTTTTAGGGTTAGGGTTAGTTAGGGTTAGGGGTGGGAGAAGGGTATCTTTTTTTTTCTTCACAAATGTAAATAAACCCAATCTGTTTCTTAAACGAGGGACAAATTCATACGGCACAGACTTTCACCTCAATAGACGTTATTGATTGGTTTAAATTGCAGAAATTGAAGAAAACAACAACAAATATCTTACAAATTACAGAATTTTCTCAATAAAGCCAAGAGAAAAAGATGTTTTATAAACACATTCTACCAGTATACGAAGTTTAAAAGTGTTTAGTTACGTGGAAATTATTTTAAAAAGCTGCCGGTCAAACCGAAAAGATCCAAAATTTTTAGTTAAAGTAGATGGGATTGAGTGACTAGATATTCTGTGAAACATGAGCAATATAACGGATGAGTAACAACTGCAATCGAGTATTGAAACCGAGTCAAAACGCTGTTTTACGTATTTAAAATATATCGAACGATTAAAATATAGTATGACAGCAAAATTGAGGTGTTGAGCATCATCAAAACTTTTACAGAAGTGTTCATAAAAGACTGCAGTGAATTGATTGAGTATAGACACAATTTAATGTTTCGATTACGCGATCCTTTTTCGTAAAGAGAAAAGATAAGTTTCAAATGTCTTATTGAATATTAGCATACATACTTGAAAGTCACACAAGCAGTTATTCATACCTAGTTCAGCTTGAAAAAACTTTTATTCTGAATATTGATTTCTTATTTTTAAAATATTCAAAAGAAAATATATTAATTGAAATAACGTCTCCAGACATCCCAGAATCGAATGCGGATGGACATTATTACAACAATCATCGATGGCTAAGTTTGACACGAACGCCAGCAAAAGGTTTGAGTACCAAATCAAAAGTTGGCTCAAGCTCTTCTAGTGTCTGTGTTGTTTCAAGATTAAATTTTTGGATGATTCGTGATAATACTATTTTCTCTTCTAGCATGGCGAACTTTTGTCCTGAAATTATAAATCAAAAATATTTCTAAAATAATTTCGCATTCATTGAAATGTAGGAAAAAAATCTTTTACGTGGTTAACCAAAAGTTTTCATTCATTATCTTTCTTTTGTTTGTCTACAACCTAATGTGTTATTCTCGGAGATTTTAAGGTGGTAATAGTATCTTTTGGCGTCTATATTACAGTGCGTGGAGAGGTGTATAGCTAATCCCTTATTATAGTTATGTATATAATTATATATATATTGCACTCATGATCATACGATTATGGTTTCGATTCCTGGACCGAGTTATTTGTTGTGTTCTTGAGCAAAATATTTTATTGCATGTTGCTTCAATCCACCCAGTTACAAAAATGAGTAATCCTGTCATGGAAGCTGGGCTTATGCGCCTATGGCTCTGGAAAGGCCTTTGATCTTTTTGACATATACACACACGCACACACATAATAAAGGTGATTTTCACGAAAAAATACAAACTTACCTATGCAGTTACGAGGTCCTGCTGAGAATGGTATAAAGGCATACGGATGTCTGTCATTATCTTCTGAAAGAAATCTATCGGGATCGAACGTGCTCGGGTCTGGGTAGACATTTGGATCTCTATGTAAAGGACCTATGCCTACAAATACATGGGAACCTTTTTTTATCCCATAAGGACCTGCAAAATTAGATACAGCACTTTAAATTTTTGTCACTCTCATAGACAGATATGGTAATATCTGTCGTTATTACACTTATCAGTCAGTTATGAATGTATCAGAATACATAAACATCACAGGTCTTCTTTCACCGAAAGGTAGTTATACATGAAAGAAGCTGGGTGTAATTTGTGTTCGACTGGAAATTTGATTCCTTCATAGAAACTGAAAAGTGAATTTCTGTGAATAAGGCATTTGTTGTATGTTTATATATATTATTAATAAACTCACCAATTTTAAAATCCTCAGCAGCTAGTCGCCCAATAAGTGGTACTGATGGGTAAAGACGTTGCACTTCCTGGAACAAACGTAGAGATTATTATTATCATTATTATTATTATTATTATTATTATTATTATTATTATTATTATTATTGAGTGAGTGAGAGAGCAGTGCATGCCATCAAAGTGACACTGGGGTAAAATATACGAAGCCCAATATACCCATCATGACTACCCGTCTGATAAGGGTACACCAGGCACATGCATCACAACCATATGTGCGCGACATGGTGATCTCATATTAAGATAAACAGCACATGACCTTGCAGGTGGGGCCCAGTTAGAATTTTCTTCAGGTTGAGTAGCCCATCCCGCTAAAAAGGTCCCTGAATAAGGGTTGTTTAAGGATGTTGAAAGAACCACCCATGTTTTCAGATGTGAATTATTCAAACCCCAAAGAATCCCTCTCAACACATGGCTATGATGCTCCCCCACTACTTCTGCTCGTGATCAGAGATGCACATATCGTCAGCCACTAAGGGACATGCTCAACTGGTTAAGGTCAAACAACTGACAAGCAAATCTGTGGTATTGAGCAGAATATTTTATTATTATTATTATTATTATTATTATTAATATTATTATTATATTAATATTATTAATATTATTATTATTATTATTATATTATTATTATTATTATTATTATTATATTATTATTATTACTAACTGGGGCATTTTGGTTCTTCAATTCACTTTGATAAAGCCTTTTAATAACAGAAATCTTTACCAAAATTTGAATATGTTGTGATTAGCTTTAAATGTTAGAAATTATCAAAATTATTGAAATGTCAGAGAAATGCCTTGTGGTGTTTGTTCTAGCTACTTGCTTCTATGTTCAAATACCCCCGCACTTAGCCTTCCATTTCCTCCTTTCTGAGATACAAAATACTAAGTAAGGGATTCAGTCTCATCAATTGATTCCTAATTTCTGGGTTCGAGTCTATGTTAGTATCAATTATTATTTTTGTATTCGACCAAGACAAATCTCATATATCTTTGTTCCGTATGTTTATTCCTATTTTAAAGAATTTCTCCAACGGAATTTGTATATTTTTTTAGTCTGTCCATAACTTATTCAGGAAAAGAGAGTTATAAAAACACTGTCTCTTCGTTAATCAAGGAGAATGTAGGCCTTTCTATCATTATTTCATGCCTTTTAGTGGACAAAATTATAAACACAATAAAATAATATGATACACTCAGCAAGCAGACATTTGAAATGATGAAAGCCTGTTTTTTGTTATACCTAGATAACTGCAAAAAATATTGACATAGTGACATGAAAAGGGGAAACTTTGTCAGCTAGTATCAGCAGTGAAGGTGCTCACCGTTTAGTTCGGACCGGCTTTTAAAGTGGAGAATACCGTTTAGTTCAGACTGGCCTTTAAAGGGGAAGAGGTCGTAAGCAGCATGGTCAGTCTCCTTCAGAAATAAGCAGGAAGCTGTATTTTGATGAAATTATAGTTTTATTAAGGCACAACGTTTCAGTGTGTATATGGCCCATAAAATCCGTCATGAATGATAACAAAAATCTTACGGCCACATTGTGAATCAGTTCCTCAGCATAATTGGGGAAACAAAATACCAGTAGTTTTCAGAGCAAAAACAAAAGATATATGATTGATTGATTGATTGATTCTAGTTTCAGCTCATGAGCTGTGGCCATGCTGAGGCACCGCCATTTGGTGTTGCTACATGGTTTTGCTTCACGCATGCTTTTTGGCAACTGCCATTTGGTGCATGAGAGAGTTCGATGCAGCTGCCCTCATCTGCACCTCCTGTCGTGAAGTTGGTTCATCTGGGATACCTGACAAGAAGAGATCCAGTTTCATTTTAAAGACATCTGCATCCACCCCATGCAGGTCTCTTAGATTCTTCGGGAGGATATTGAAGAGCTGTGGGCCTCGGAAGCCCAGGCTATCACAGTATCACAGTATATATATATATATATAAAACTTACGGAGATACAAATTTCCGTGGCCATGAAGGTGAAAGCACTGGCAATAATAACGATTTCATATTTTAGCACAAGGCCGAAATTTTTAAGCGAGTGGGTTAGCTGATTACATTGGTTCCACTCAATTGGTAATTAATTTATCGACTATGTGAGATTTGAGCTTACTACGTAATGAGCCTGCGAAAATGCCATTGAGCATGTTGTGCGATGCTCCAAAAATTCTGCCTGTTCCCCAGCTTAAAAATTGCTCCTAGTATAGGCACAAGGCCCGAAAATTTGGTGGTGGGGAATTTAGCTGCTTAAATCAACCCCAGTACTTGACTGATGTTCTAGTTTACCCATCCCAAGGGATGGAAGACAAAGTAAATTTCGGCACGATTTGATTTCAGAGTGCAGAGAGCCGAAACGAAACCGCAAGGCTCTTTAGTCTCTGCGAATTCATTTTCAAATAACAATTTATAATGTAGGCACAAGGCCAGTTTTTGATGGGAGAGGATTGGTTGATTAAATCTACTTTCAACTTGAATGTTAGTTTTTTAATCGATGACAGTCAATGCTGACCTTGGTGGGATTTGAACCCAGATCATAAAGGGCCGTACCTAAGTGATGTAAAGAATTTTTTTCTGTTTCTTTAACGGATCTATTGTAGCTATAGGTATCCATGATGATGGCCATAGTAAATATACCAATTAAAACAAGCGAGAATTAGCAGAGGATTTATATCTCGCCAAAAACGGAGGTCAACAATGCATAAAGACATTAATATTTAGATTTAAAAAATATAAAACGACAACGAGAGTTCCAGCTGATCCGATCAACGGAACAGTCTGCTCGTGAAATTAACGTGCAAGTGGCTGAGCACTCCACAGACATGTGTACTCTTAACGTAATTCTCGGGGAGATTCAGCGTGACACAGAGTGTGACAAGGCTGGCCCTTTGTGAAGACGGGTACCACAGAAACAGGAAGAAAGAGTGAGAGAAAGTTGGAGCGAAAGAGTACAACATGGGTCGCCACCACCCCTTGCCGGATCCTCGTGGAGATTTAGGTGTTTTCATTCAATAAACACTCACAACACCCGGTCTGGATATCGAAATCGCGATCCTATGACCGCGAGTCCACTGCCTTAACCACTAGGCCATTGTGCCTCCACATTAACAATATAGAACAATAAAATAGCATCTAGAACGCTTCTCGAAAAGGAGAACAACCACAAAGGATCGTTTGGGGTACCTTGTGTGTAACTTGAGTTTCTTTGAAAAGCTAAACGAAAGAGCCTTCATGTTCTCAGCATGAACTTCATCGATAGAATAAGCGCATTTAATCACGTCAAGTTTTGCTTTCTCACCCACTTTTAAAATCTACTGGAAAATAACACCTCTTTTCCTATACTCGTCTTGCTCTTCAAGTGGTAATTTAAAATTTGTTGGAGACTGACTGATAAAAAGCTGCACTCCTTCTCAGTTGCCTCCACCACACAACTTCTTCCACAATCTCTACCAAGCAGGAAGAAACTATCCACACTTCCTACAAAAGAATACTGGGTTCTAAATACCAAGTACACAATTTCATACATCTTCCTCTTTTTTTAAAGAGAGATGGATACTTACGATCAAACCTTACACCCAACAACAATCGGTCTACTTAAACCCTCAAATCAGTGGCGCACGGGTACTGAACCCAATTGTAACTAACGCATATCTGGATATGATAATGATTTGTGATTTATTCTTGGTTTTAACTTTTATTTTATTACAGTTATTCAAGAAATTTTCATTTACCTTGATAACACAATCCAAATAGGTCAATTTCTTAAGGTTTGACAGTGTGACTTCTTCAGATTCACCTTAAATAAGAAATCAAAATACTTATATATATTCACAGAGAAGCGTCTACGAGAACACGAAATCCAATATTTTAAAGATAACCTCTGGTGCATTTCTGATATGATTTAGTCTTTCACTCTTTGAGCTGTCGCCATACTGCGTGCTCAGCCTCCAAATATTTTACTCAATCATACCAACTTTAGTACTTAGTTAAATATTTATAATTACTAGAGTGTTACCCATCATATGATGGATAACTGTGGAACTGTGGAAGTTTATTTTTCCACCATGGGTAATATGATATGTATACAATATTTACAATCTGACTTTTATTACACTTCTTTGTACTTACCAAAATGATGAAATGAATACTAATTTTTCAAAAGAGTAATATTTATTACTTTAAAATAAAATTAAATAAAGGAATTTCTCATTTGTATGACTCTTCCCATAACCACAATGTCATTTATCTCCTCCTCCATTTACTCCTCTGTCTTTTAGGTTTCTCTCTCGTGTCTGGAGAAACTAGTCAGTCAACCAACCAACCAACCAACCAACATTTATATCGTCTATTATTAAAAAGAGATGTGCTGTCTAAGGCAGCGAGTTAGCAGAATCATCTTTACGTTCCGAATTAAAATTCCACCGAGGTCAACTTTGCTTTTCATCATTTCGGGGTCGATAAAATAAATACCAGTCATGTTATAGAGTATCCCCCTCCCCCAAATTTTTAGGCGTTGTACCAGCAGTAGAAAGGATTATTATTAGAGTCATCATAAGAGTTACACGACGAAAGTTTATCAGAAGTTCATAACTCACCATAAAAATCATCGATTCTTTCTGTAACTTCTTTTGTACATCTGGATAAGCAGCTATGAAGTATAATGTCCAGTTAATTCCTGCAGCCGTTGTATCATGACCCTAGTAGAACAATATAAATATTTCACTTTTTTCGACAAATTTATAAAATCGCAGGTGTAAATGAGGCGAATCTAGAAAAATGAGGATAAATTTTTAACATGCATTTCAGTAGTAACACGCTGCGGGATTTTTAGATGATTCGCAATAGACTTTGGCACAAGAACCTCCTGCAGTATTGATATAAAACCTCATCTACATGCATTACCTCAAACTAAAATGCGTGAGCAGTAAGAGAAGCAGGGAGTAATTCGGCTGCGTGTTGATATAAAGATGAAAGTATGGGTGGCGGTAATTCCTTCAGAAAACGTACAATAGCAATCATTTCATTGCAACAATAACGAAAAGGGTTAAGGCGGCGAGCTGGCAGAAGCGTTAGCACGCCGGGCGAAATGATTAGCAGTATTTTTATCTCTCTTTACGTTCTGAGTTCAAATTCCGCCGAGGTCGACTTTGCCTTTCATCCTTTCGGGGTCGATAAATTAAGTACCCGTTGCGTACTGGGGTCGATCTAACCGACTGACCGCTCCCCTAAAATTTCAAGCCTTGTGCCTGAAAAGAGCATTTTCGCACATTTATTGTCTCATATTTTTGCTTTTCATAAGAGAGTGTTTCACAAAAGAAAACTGTGTTCCTTAAAATACTGTCAAGGAGTGGTGGTCATGATTTCAAATTTTGGCTCGAGGCCAGCAGTTTCGGAGGTTTGGGTAAGTCGATTACATCGACCTCAGTTCTCAACTGGTACTTATTTTATCGACTCCAAAAGGATGAACGGCAAAGTCGACCATGGCAGAATTTGAAGTCAGAACGTAAAACAGACTAACTGCCGCTAAGTATTTCGCCCGGCGTGCAAACGATGTTGCCAGCTCGCTGCCCTAAGGAGCGATGATATTGGTGTAAGTTTATAGCTGTGCATGCGGAATTAATGTTAATTACACTAATTAAAGATAAAAAGAAGTATTCCATCGTAAGTAGGGAAAAAATTTGCTTTAGAGTAAATGAAGAGGACTGGTGCTATGATATTAAGCGTGTTAGTCCATTCCTATAATGTACGTTTCCTTCACCCAATCCAACAGTTTGCACTCTCTTATCCCAATATAACAATATGCATCCCCTTTTTCCAGTCCTACAACGTGCACCCACTTTCTTCCAGCCCTACAACGAGCACCCTCCTTCTCCCAACTCTACAAGGTTCACACCATTCTCACACAACTGCAATGTACTCTCTTTTCCTCCAACTCTATAATCTGCACCTCTTGTCGCAACCCTACAATAATTCACCCCAGTCTTCCAGTCCTACAATTTGTGCCCCATTCTCCCGACCCTGTAATGTGTACAGCTTTCTCTCAGTTCTGTAGCATGCGCTCCTTTCTTCTTGTTCTCTAATGTACCCCCCTTCTGTTATCAGCTCTACAATATGCAGCCCCTTTTTCCAGTTCTACAATGCGCTCCCTCTTTTTCAGCCCTACACTCTATGCCCATTTTAACAAACTTTTCCGCAAAATTCTCTAGTTTTCTCCTACTTTAAACGAGCTGAAAAATAACATTGAAAAACTATAATAAACTTTCCCACCAGAACTATATAATTTTAATATGGTGCATATTATCGAGTAAATTTGTTATCTGATAAAATTAGAAATATTTCATACTGAATTATTTGAAAAGTCTTCACTCCACACGCCCCTCTCGTCTTCTTCGCTCCACTCTTCTTCTAGGAGTGGACTCTATTCTTTTTATCATTATTGATATATCGTGTATTTAATGGAATAAGAAATTCTTTTAAAGATATTTGTGTTATTTGTGTGGCGCTCTCAGATTACAGTGAACGATGCGATTACCTAGTTTGCCTAGGTTGTTTAACTGTCCCCGATAATAGATATTTCGCATGAATTATCACGGACTTATTTCAAATTGCAGTGAGAACGACTGAGGTTCTAATTGATCATTGGAGCTGCTACATTATATATAAATTAAGAATAATAACGTCCATATCCACTAAACCGGTGGTGTATGTAAACCATAATGTAGAGAACATCGGAATATCGGTTTCAAATTTTGGCGGAAGATCAGCAGTTTTGAAGGAGAGTCAATTACATCGGCACCAGTGTTCAACTGGTACTTATTTTATTATCCTCGAAAGGATGAAAGGCAAAATCGACTTTGGCAAAATTTGAGCTTAGAATGTAAAGATGGACGAAATGCCGTTTAGCATGCGGCGCAGTAACGATCCTGCCAGCTCGCCGCCTTAAGTACATCGAAATATCAAAATTAAATTCTCTCTTTAGAGCTGGTTAATAATACGAAATATTTATATATTTCTTTATTGCCCACAAGGACAGACAAACGGATTAAGTCGATTACATCGACCCCAGTGCGTAACTGGTACTTTATTTATCGACCCCGAAAGGATGAAAGGTAAAGTCGACCTCGGCGGAATTTGAACTCAGAACGTAACGACTGACGAAATACCTATTTCTTTATTGCCCAAGAGGGGCTAAACATAGAGGGGACAAACAAGGACAGACTAACGGATTAAGTCGATTACATCGACCCCAGTGCGAAACAAGTACTTTATTTATCGACCCCGAAAGGATGAAAGGTAAAGTCGACCTCGGCTGAATTTGAACTCAGAACGTAACGACAGATGAAATACCGCTAAGCATTTCGCCCGGCGCACTAACGTGTCTGCCAGCTCGTAGCCTTAATACGAAATATTTATAATATTATTAGCAATATTATTAACTGCAAAGAATTCCTCTCTGCTATTTGGCCATTTAATGAATGTCAGTGTTGTGAATAAACTTACTTCGAACATGAATGTGTCCACTTCTTCTCTCAGATCCTTTTTGTCTATTTCTCCTTCGTGCAATTTATCAAGGAGAGTATCCAAGAAAGCCATTTTTTTCTTTCCGAGCGTCTCATCATCTTTATTGTCGGAGTTTTTCTGAAGGCTTTCTAGATAAAGTGTTTTGCGCTCTTCAATCACCTATAACAATTGAAAGAAGTTAGCACTGTGATAAATCTCAGAGATAAAAAAAAAAGTCGAAATAAACAAACGCATGTATCTCTGTATGACTACCAAGCTTCATTTACAACCATAAGTTTTACGGTTCGATTCCACGGCAGGACATTTTGGAAGCGTTCCGTCTTTTGTAGTTCAGATTCACGAATATGTTATGGATGAAATTTAGCAGATGTAACCTGTCAGGAATCTCGGCATGTGTGAGTGTATGTATATATATATATATATATATATACAGCTGAAACACTCATGTCACAACCTGAGACCTTGAAGACTGCTTTAATGCAAGAAAGTATACGAGTCCCTTTAATATTTGATATTCAACATTTCATCTATTCAATAAGACAATTAATACTTCATTTCATTTTGCTATATATTATTTATACTATATATTCTATATTCTACATTAATATTATAAAGAATATAAATAAAACATAAAAAACAGAGTTGGAATTTCTTTGAATAATATATATACATATACATATATATATGCGTGTGTGTGTGTGTGGTGTGTGTGTGTGTGTGTGTGTGTGTGTCGCTCTCAGTGTCACCGGCAACATGTAGCCCAGTACAAAGTCTTACATGGCTGAATCGTCGGGCACTACACCGACAACCCCACCAAGCTTGCTTGGTGAGTATAAAAATGCAAGACCTATCAAAGGGCAGAGGAACTCATGAGAGTCAAGAGGCATCCACTTGAGATCCACTGTTCAATAGTCTCATGACATACGTGCATCAATTGTTGCTATCAACAGTACCAAGATGTGTGAATGGTCCCATACAAGCCATTACCACTTTCATTGCGTGGACTGTTCAGGGGATTTACTTATCAAGATCATCTTGAATAAGGAAAAGGAAACGAGGAAAACAGTAAAATTTTTACCCTTCATGTATCTAATACGACGAGTGAGTCCATTGTATGTATATATACTAATTCTGGTAAGACTAATGCCTGTTTAAGGGATTTTAATTTATGGACGTCTCGTTACAGGCATGCATTCATACACACACACACACATATTTTTAATATAAGAGATCTAAGTTTGTGGTTATGATTCGTGGACCGGTCGTGATGTTTTGTCTTTGACCAAGGCGCTTCGTTTCAAATTGCTCGTTTGGTCAACTCAAAATGGATACTAGACGGATACTGTTATAGCTCTGTTTCCCTCCAGTTTACATATACACGATGTTGCACCAGGTCATGGGCCAGATGTCCGAGAGGTGTCCACTTCCGCTCAAGACTATATAAGAACTAATAACAATTATTGAAATCATGATACATGCTGCGAGGTTATATCCGAATGCAAGGGGCAGCTATAATTTGGTTTCTTCTTTTTTTGTCATGTGTGAGAGATAACTTTTGTATTCGCCTTGGTCTTAGTTTATGTATATCTGTACAAAACTGTTTATTCATTCCCGAACCAACTTTAGCAATCACTGCACCTACATGGCTGTAATCTAATGTCTTAAGTAGGAAAATTATAGAAGAATCAATACTACATACAAGTGAAGTACGAAAATATGGTTGGCCTACCTTATCGGTAAAACTGTGAAGATATTTTAAACATTTGGCTGCTTCTCTTCCCAAAGGATGCAAGTTGAAAAGAAAAGCTGGCCACAACCATGGAGACTTTGATTGGTAAATAATGATGTCGGATATTCTAAAATATTGTACAAAATACATTTATTGATTATTTTTCAAATTAATTTATCAACATAAAATAAACATTTAACAAAATATGATGGATCTTCCGTCGATTTCAATGAGAAGCGTTCCAAGTATTCGATCTCTGAAACAAACTACTAATTGCATTCGTGTAGAAGTTCCTGCGTATTCCACAGACTCAGAAGCTAGTTGTAATTTTGGCGCAAGGTCAACTACTTTGAGAGGAAACGGAAGTCTATTATCTAGACGCCAGAGCTCAACTGGTACTTATTTTATCTGCCGCAAAACGTTGTCCCGACGCGTTAGTAATTCGACCAGGTCACCACCTTAATAATAAAGATAATGATAATATTTTTTCTATTAATGGCACCAAACCAGAAATGTTGAGGATAGAGAACAAGTCAATTAGATCGGCATTGCTCATCTGGTACATATTCCATCGACTCCTAGAAGACTCATATCATAATGATATATATTCTCCAATCTGTAGCGACAATTTTTAAATGCAAACAAATGACCGAAAAATGATGAGCTAACCCCCAAGCAGAATTGAATCCACAAATCAATGCTAACATGGCCCCTTGTGCGTCCGATTTGGCCAATCGCTCACCTATTAATTTCAGCCAAATTTAATAAATATATACTTTAACAGTCTAATAGTTCATATAATATTTGTAAACAAACCAGAAATGCTTTGTAAGTTACGGAGAGAAAGCTACTATGGAAGAATCATAGCATAATAATAACACTTGACTGAAACTTGAACATTTTTAACAGTGTCCGTTTGCGTAGTATTTCTTAACAGTACGGTTAAGAATACCACGCACTCTGCAGAGATGACGGAATATAAAAATATTAGGAACACGCACACACACATACTTACATATTCATATAGACATGCATACAGTTATACATATACGGACTTTGCAACATTTTAGTGAAACACTTTAAGTTCGTAATTAACTCACGCCAATGTTTTAAACACCAAACTTCCACTTTCGGAACTTTAAAGTTCAGAATTAGACTCAGACAAGGATTTTCGGTGTCGAGAGAAATTAACCAGTGTGGGTTTGAGTCAGCAGCAACTAATCCATAAGAGATGTGATAGTTAAAATACATGAAGTTGCCAGAAAGAAAGGAACAATTCCGAAGCATTTGGGGATCAGGTTCTGTATCAAGGAAAAAGAATAAGATTGGTCAGTGTGCTGGTATTCAGGAGCTATGGTGGTAATGATGCTGAAAGAAGGAGAGGCACGTAGTTGGTTTCTGGGTATAAAAAGGTGGAGATTTATTATTGGCTGGAGATGAAATTTTGGAGAAGCGCAAAAAGGAAAGTAATTATGGTTGTCAGCGTGCGTGAGCATGTGCTTGCATATGTAATTATAAGAGACAGTGTGAGCAGTTAGGCTTATTAACTTGTGTGTTATGTGCGTGTGTGTTCGTGCGCGAGCGCCTGAGAATGTCAAGCGACTAAGAATTTAGAAAAACCTTAGCTTGTTGTTGGTGACATACCGAGAGAGAGAGAGAGAGAGACAGACAGACAGACCGACAGACAGACAAAGAATAGTTATTCGAAAAATATATCTTCGTTCATGTTAGTGGCTGTGTGCTTACGAACCACATGGTCCCAGGTTCAGTCCCACAGCGTGGCACCTTGGGTGAGTGTCTTCTACTATAGCCTCAGACTGACCAAAGCCTTGTAAGTGGATTTGGTAGACGGAAACTGAAAGAAGCCCATCGTATATACGTATGTGTGTGTGTGTGTGTGTTTGTGTGTATATGTTTGTGTGCCTGAGTTTATCCACCCAACATCGCTTGACAACCGATGATGGTGTATTTAAGTCCCCGTAACTTAGCAGTTCAGCAAAAGAGACCTATAGAATAAGTACTAGGCTTACAAAGAATAAGTCCTGGGGTCGATTTGCTCGAGTAAAGGCGGTGCTCCAGCCTGACCACAGTCAAATGACTGAAACAAGTAAAAGAGTTAAGAGAGTAAAAAGTTGCCGGGAAGAAGAGAATCGGGATAGCATGCAACCGCGACGTAAGATATATATAGGGGGCAACTCAACATATATCTACAATTACATTTTAAAACATCCTTGAATAAATGAAGCCCTTGTAACTTACCTGTTAACACTTTGAATGTATTCTGGATTTTGGTCATCTTGTGCATTCACACATTGACCCATGGCAGTTTCTGAAAAATATATGTATATATGTTCTACCTATTTGAAGACTATAGAAATATTTGCAAAAACCTTTCATTAGAATTTATTTCTTCGATTTAATTGTGTTTCCTTTTTTACTCCGGTACAAAATATATTTCATGATAAAATTATTTTAGCATTTTTACCTTGTCTTATTTTCCTTGTGTGTGTGTGTGTGTATGTAGATGCTGTGCTGAATAATAACATAACATTACAATGCAGAGCCTATGTTACTATCTGTCGCTTGGCAGGTATTTTTCTATCTAGTCGTTATCATAGGAAAAGTAGAAATTATGAAGATTATAATGATGATGATGACGACGACGACAGTGATGGAAAGGAAGAGAGAAGGAAGAAAGGAATGAAGAAGATGAAGAAAAAGAAGAAGGAGGGAAGGAGAAGAAGAAGAAGAACAACAACAACAACAAAAAAAAACAAGAACAACAACAACAGCAACAAAAATAGCAGTAATTTGGACATTACCTGTTATAATATCCAATGTAGAATTTGTAATATAAGGGCGAATATTGAACTCGCCCTTACCAACCATTTCGTCCAGTTTGTTACATAATATATTTGATTGGTTCTGCATAACAATTAGGAAACTGTTCAAGATATTATAATGAAAGGATGGTGTTAACATTTTCCTCGATTTGAACCATTTTGATCCTCCACTGAAAATAACGAATCAAGGAATAATATTTGAATATTTTATGTTAATGAAGTTTTACAACCTGTAATTTGAGAAAGTGGAACAGCAACAACTGGAAAAGGAATGCCCAAAGTTATTATTGTTGCTGTTGTTAAGATATAGTTGTCGATCAAAGATATTCAAGCCTTGACTGTCTTATGTGTGTTTATGTGGGATTTTAAGGAATATTACTTTCCGGATCAAGATATCACATTTACAAGACGGTGAAGTTTCATTTGACAGACTTCATTGCTATTTTTAGCAAGTGAAAAAACCATAGAATAACTTTTGTTGCCTTGAACTGAAATGTTTTCTCAAGATAGTAAACTATATTGAGCACCCACATCTTATAAATAATTCAGACGCCATTGATCAGACACCAATAATGGAGTTCTGTCTTCTGAAATTAACAGGTAAATTCGCCTCTATTCTTAGAAAAGAACGTGTTTAATTATGTATTATTAGATATGCTACTAAGTCAGCGAGCTGGCAGAATCGATCGCACGTTTGGCAAAATGCTTTGCGGTATTTCGTCTGTCTTCACGTTGCGAGTTCAAATTCCGCTGAAGTTGACTTTGCCTTTCATCCTTTCGAGGTCAATAAAATTAGTACCAGTTACGCACTGGGGTTCATGTAATCAATTTAATCCCTTCCCTGAATATAAAAGATTATTATTACTACATCTTATAACATACGTGATAATTACAGTTAAAACTTTTTTCATAAACCTGTCCCGGAACTAAACAAACTATTATGGGTTTTCCTTAAAGGCGGCGAGCTGGCAGAAACGTTAGCACACCGGGCAAAATGCTTAGCAGTATTTCGTCTGCCGTTACGTTCTGTGTTCAAATTCCGCCGAGATCGACTTTGCCTTTCATCCTTTCGGGGTCGATAAATTAAGTAACAGTTACGCACTGGGGTCTATATAATTGGCTTAATCCGTTTGCCTGTCTTTGTTTGTCCTATCTGTGTTTAGATCTTTGTGGGTAGTAAAGAAAAAGGTATTTCGCCTGTCGCTACGTTCTGAGGTCTAATAAAAAGGATTATTATGAGTTTCTCTTACGGCCGGTGGTTTGCCAGATCATTAGAACATCGGGCAAAAATGTATCGCAGTATTTGTTCTGAATATTTACGTTCTGAGTTCAAATTCCGCCGAGGTTAACTTTACCATTATCCTTTCTCCGGGGTCGATACGAACGTCTTAATCGCACAACCATACCTGCGCATAGTACTATCTCGACATACACACACACACATACATGAATCACAAAAGAGTTTCTATACGATCTTTTGACCTGCAGGGAATATCAACCACTAAATCTCCATAAATCACAAACAACAGTCTTAAAAATTCGGACAACACATTAGACAATGTAATACTGGTTATATATACAATAAGACGAAATGATCACAGCTAGAATTCCGTTGTTCATAGGGCTGCTTGTCCAGAGCTGACATGGGCTAAATGACCACAACAGTAACAACAACAATACTCAAAATATTAGCATATATTCTCAATGTTTGAACTCTTACTTAAAAATAAATATAACTCTTTGAAGTATAGATGCAGGTATGAGTGTATGGACGAGAAGAAGGTTTTACAATCACGTGTTTTGGGTTCAATCCCACTACACAGCATCTTGGGCAATAGCCTTCTATTATAGTCCCGGCCTGGCTGGTTCCTTGTCAGTGAATTTGGTAGACAGAAACTGCGTGGCAGCCCCTCATAGAGACTCGTGCATATTTGCGTGTATGTCTGTATTTGTCTTCTCCATCATCGCTCATCAACCTATGTTGGCTTGTTTACGTCCTCGTAACTTAGCGGTTCGGCATAAGAGAATAGACAGAAATAAGTACCAAACTTAAACAGGAATACTTGAATCAGTTAGCTCAACTAAAATTCTTCAAGGCAATGCCTCAACATAGCCGCAGTACAACGACTGAAACATGTACAAGATAAAAGATTATAATTTATTGCTAATAATTAGAAATAATTAAAAAGAAAATGTCTCATACATACCTAGTTAGCAGGCCATTTCCTAACCAGGGATATAAGAATTTATAGAACATATTTTTTTCAATGTGTTTCGTGTTGCCGATTACTTCCTAAAAATCATGTAAAAAGTTTACTTTGAGAAAATGAATGTTATTGATTAATTGTAGTAGAGATCAACTGATTTGATACAGTAGTACATATCTTAGTAATATAGACATGAAAATGTGATTCGCTACCATGTGGTTCTACTCTTTACTTCACAACCAGATATTTGTGTCTCTCGCAAATATTAGCGCACATCAGCAAATAATTTGTTTGCTGATTTCTATAAACGAAAACCACCATTCTGATGAAACACTATTCAGTCGATACACTGGTGTCTAAAAGTCCCCCTACGTTACTGAATCGAATATATTGTCAGCACACATCATGTGAAAGAGAAGTTGTTCTCCAAAAGCAAAATACAACAGCGATTAATTTATTAATCACGCTTAAATCTATCGAAACGTGTTAGGAATGAATATTTACATCATCTGTTTGATTCTCACTGATTTATGTACTCATAATTAATTATTTATTCTGTGTTAATGCATTAATAACCCATTTAATATCAGCTTTCCTGACATAAATAATCCATAATAACTTACCTGTACATATTCATCTTTAAAAACTACAACAATTGGTTGGATACCAAGCCAGAAGCACAATATACCAGGCTCGCGATATTCAGTTGTATATTTCGCCATACTGTTGTAAAAGTCTGGAACAGATTTGTTAAAAGAGAGTAGAGCTTTCTGAGGAAAACCTAAAGCTGGTATTTGTCATTTCAGTACACTCTTATAGTTTTAGGTTAGTTGATATGTTTGTCATATATTTCAACTGCTAAAGGCACATATTTGTCACATATTTCAACTGCTAAAAGCAGTTGAAATATGTTGACAAACATATTTCAACTAACCTAAATTGTGATTATACGTGTAAAAATTAACATTTTCTTCTCCAAGCCTAGATTCGAAGCCGAATCTAAGAATTCTCGGTTGTCCAAACTACCACGATCAACAGGCGCGAAAAAAGGTTTTCTTTGTCCTGTCAAAAAGTGATTGATCATCTCCCTTTGACCTACGACCTCAGCCATGTCAGACGAAGTTCAAATGGACAGGGGCTGACCTATTTAGGTACAAACTCTGCTGCAGTATGTCTATCTTTCTAGCTGCCAGGATTATTATAAATACGGTGGTCAACAGACAGACCAAGAAGGAGAAAGGCCTAGCAGGCAAACGAGAAAGATCTACGACGACAGGTTTTGATTGACCGTAGAGATCCGAGAGAAATGTTCGAAGTTCCACGGTAGACTACTGATCTCAGATGAACTACGCACGCACACACACACACACACACACACATACACACACACACACACACACACCACACACACACACACACACACACACCACACACACACACACACACAAACATATTCATTTCTGACTCATCACTTCCACAGATGTACCCTGCTTCTATTTCTACCAAGTCTTAGCAGTTGTCAACATTTTGCATGTAGTAAAGAATTATATGTACCAAAGACAAATTAAGTTCAGTGACTATATTATTTTTAACTATAAATCGATTGACTCATTTGTTTACTTCAAAGACATACACATTCCTTTTGCATCTGTTCACCTGATACACACACATAACCACTACATACATAAACACTGCTTAGCGCATTTACTCCGATACGCTTATAGATGTTTTTCCGGCAAAAGAAAAAATCTGTGAGAGCAAAGTGCTCTCTCTCTCTCTCTCTCTCTCTCTCTCTATTTGTTTATTTTACAGGTTAATACTCAAAGTGATTCGTCATTCATGCGTACTTTTTTTGCTACATTCACCCACCTTTTATTAAATCATTCATTAGACAGAACTTTCTTCTCTACCCTTAACTTCCTTTTCAAGTGATACTCAAAAAAGTTGATGAGAGATTGGCCAGAGAGGAAAGTATTGGTCTCTAAACTTTTCAAACGAGTCCACCACTCCACCACACACATTCTTTCGCCATAGCCACCAGTACGATGAAAGCTGCCTTGTATTCCCGGTCAAAAGAAGGTGGCGGGGTAATAATATTTACGATAGGCAAGGCTGACAAACGGATTCGTCCCACACGCAACAGCAGCCGTTCGACATAGGTCCACAGCTCTGAAATATGTTCCTTCGTTTTGACCGCATCTCGTCGCACCTCTCCTTTACTAGTCCTCTATAGAATGTCTTCGTGGAACTAAAGTCGCACAGATTTGATCCCGGACGGCAGAGTTGCTGGAGAGCAAGACAGCACTAGCGGTGCCATTCTCCAACCTCGGTCACCTTTTGATCCACGATTGCAGTTCGGTGAAGGAGACGAACTGCGGGAAAGCACGATTCACAAACGGTGGCCACACCTGTTCACCGTTGTCTATGAAACGCTAGAGATGTCGCAGTCTCAGCGCAAGTCTGCGCATCATTAACCACAGCATACCCAGCCCTCCATTTAGCGGATGTTGGCAGCAAACGGATCGCTTGACAATCGGAACGCTTCCCTTCTATAGAAAGCGGAAGAGTATGCGCTCCAGTTTTGTAAAGGTAGGATCGGGTCAAGGCAGGACGGTCAGACGGTAGTAGATGACTGATGCGATGTACGCATTCGCCACCTCAGCCCGACCTTTTAGAGATAGTTTTCTCTCGCCCACAGCTGGGTAAGAGTGACCACTCAACTCCTTATCTCGTGTCAGTTCTCAAATTGGAGGTCAGGACCGACCAGAACCCGAAGACAGATAGATAGATAGATAGATAGATAGATAGATAGATAGATAGATAGATAGATAGATGGATAGATGGATAGATAGATAGAAAGATGGATAGATAGATAGATAGATAGATAGATAGATAGATAGATAGATAGATAGATAGATAGATAGATAGATAGATAGATAATTATATATATATATATATGTATGTATGTATATTTGTATGTGTATACGACAAGTTTCCACACAGTTTCTGCCTAGCAAATTCACTCACAAGGCATTGGGCGGTTCTGAGCTACAGAAAACACTTGCCTAAGGTGTGATGCAATGCGACAAAATCTGAAACTATTTGCTTTCAGAACAAGCTTCTTAGTCACGTAACCATGCCTGATAAAAACAAGGACAAGTGATAATAGAATAAATAGGTTAAATAATGAATAGACAAAAGGATAAGAAACGAAGCAGATAAATTAACAAGGGTAATCGAGCGAGGAAGTTTTATCTATATTTATGAAGTTAACAAAACATTAAATGATATGCTTATATTTTCTTTTATTTGTTTCAACCGTGAAGCTGCGGCCATGTTGAGGCACCGCCGCACCAATCCTACACGCCCCAAACAAAATATTGGGTTGTCCAAAAAGTTCGTGCCGAATTTTAAAGGAAAGAAAAAGATCAATAAATACTTGCCATTACATTTTTAATCAACCAAATATGAACCATTTTGTTACACAATGCATCTCCATCTTTCCTTTAACTTGAAAATACCCTCTTCCCAGAATTGAGGTGGTTTCATGGCAAAGAATTCATCAAGGTATCTTTTAACGTCATCCAAGGAATTGAATTTTTTACCATTAAGACTATTCTGCAGAGACTTGAATAAGTAGAAATCCGAAGGAGCAATATCAGGTGAATATGGAGGGTGGGGTAACACATCCCAGCCGAGCTGCAGCAATTTTTACCTGGTTCCCAAAGCATCAAGTGCCGAAAATGAACTTTCTTATCTTCCATTTTAAAGGGTTACAGAATTAAGACAGATTATAGGAACATAAACCTTCTTCCACGAAAATATAGCTTAAACTGGGATCTAAATTGAGGTGCAGTCAAATCCTATTTTATGGACTCGACCATGTTCTAAAATAAGTCGAAAGGTAAGCTACTATAAATCGGCACGAACTCTCCGGACAACCCAATATTATATAATCGCTGTATTAAAGTACATACTGCTTACAAAATACTGTGTATTGGTTTTTGTCAATGCGTATACAGCCTGAAAACCATTGTGTGCGTTTAGTGTCAATTTGTATACACAGACTACATCGATTGTGTAGTTGTTTGCCCATTACGAGCGAATGCCGTAGGAGGATAAAGACAAACAAATTACAGCATACGCACGACTCGTTTAGGAAGCCACGATTTTCTAGAGCTTCCTAAAGAAATTACATGAAGTGTAAGCATTTTACAAAGTCTACTAAGCAAAGAAAGAAACAAACAAGCAAACAAAGAGAAAGGAAAATTAATTGTTACATATACTGTTGCAAACAATACCCGAGGTTAAAAAGAGGCGATTATGTCTAAACCACCTTTGATTTTAGGTCATGGCTAATCAATCTTCGTTAACTTGGAGCTTAACAACGACATGTACAATTTATGAATTTGAGTCTATATATGTGTGTATATATACACATGTATATATATATATGTGTGTATATATATGACATGTACAATTTATGAATTTGAGTCTATATATATGTGTATATATACAGTCCATATATATATATGTGTGCGTGTGCGTCTGTGTGTGTCCGTGTGTGTGTGTGTATGTCTGTGCGCGTGCGCCTTCTTTGTGTTTGTGTCTATCCAACCACCGCTTGAAAATTGGTGTTAGTTTGTTTATGTCCCCGTAACTTAGCGGTTCGGCAGAAGAGACCAATGGAATAATTACCAGACTTAAAAGACTGGAATTGATCTGATCGCCTGAACCCCTTTAAGTTGTGGCCCCCAGCATGGCCACAGTCCAGTAACTGAGAGAAGTAAAAAGTAAATGGTTGGTAAAAATGAGAAACACTGACCTCGGTTATTTCCCAGTAACTTCGGTATGTCACCAATTATAGGCCAACTTTTCATGCATGGTAGGTGGCTAAAATTTGCCAAAGCCTTGGAATACAATCGCAGAATGTAAAGAGAGCAGCAGAGAATTGTAAGCAAAATAAAGATGCCAGCGAACAACATGTCAGCGACTTGTCACGCTGTCAGATATAGCGAAATGTATGTTAGATCATGTGTAATGTAAACTGATAACATCGAAGTCACAATATGTATCTATGTATCTATGAATGTGTGTATGTATGTATGTATGTATGTATGTATGTATGTATGTATGTATGTATGTATGTGACAATTTCTGTAGCGAAAACCTTTCCGCTCTCAACCGGAAACAAATGTGTTAAATACAGGGTGTTCCAGAAGTCTTGGGAATATTTTGACATTGAATATCTCGAAAACTATTAAGGACATTAAAACGCATCTGATATATTCTGAAAGCCGCAATTTCAAGTTTTTTTTATGAAATGTTGAAAGATGTTCAATGTGAGCACCATTGGTCACATGGCACACATCAAGCCGATAATCCAATTCTTGCCAAATGCGTTCCAGCATTGCGTTGTCGATGGTTGCAACAGCTCTCGTTATTCGGGCCTTCAGTTCATCCACATCTTTTGGAAGGGGAGGACATAGACCAGTCCTTTCACAAACGCCCATAAAAAGAAATCGCAGGATGTGAAATCAAGAGACTTGGGAGGCCAGGGCATGAGAACGCGATCATCTCGCCCAGACCATCCAATCCATCTGTCTGGCAGTGTTGTGTTCAGATACTGTCTAACCCTGAGTCTCCAGTGCAGTGACACCCCATCCTGTTGGAAAATGAAGTCCCTACTGGCTCTTCTGATCGATTTACGGGGTTCCGCTCGAAGGCAGTTCGAACTCGCTCAACCGTATTATCTGAAGTTGAGGGGCGTCCCGTTCTCTTAGCTAGGCACAAACAACCATCCTTCATGAATTTACCATGCCATCTCAATATGGACTTCCTTCTAGTGCCTCTTTTCGGAATTTTGTGCGAAATGCACGTTGAACAAGTGTCAATAATTCAGTTTTTGCAAATTCAAGGACGCAAAACGCCTTTTCTGGATGAGTGAACGCCATTACTGGATCTGAAAAAATATGAAAACATTGTTAGCATTACAAAAAACGTAATGAATTTAGCTTTAAAATGGTACCAGTTTCATCTTCCTACCAATCATAGTCCAGCATATATGAGGACTTGAAATGTGCCCAAGACTTCTGGAACACCCTGTATAATAGTACATCCCTATATTTCAAAAACCGATGTCTCGTTCACCTATAGTTAATTAATTCCAGCTCGACCAGTTTTTTGCACATATCAGCGACAACCAAATTTTAAACTTTTCCCATTACACATGTATGCAGAGAATATGATAAAAATAACAACAAAATAATCAATACAGAAATATTTTTTGATAGTGAATCATTACTCAAATACCAACACATAATTTTAATTTACGTTTCTTCTTATTTTGGATCTAATATGTACAATATTACCTCCCTTGTTACCTAGTGATTCTATAATGGGCTTACTTCCGATAGATGCACTATATATTAATTGAAAGGCTAGCAGTAAGTCATTATACATGTACATTACAATGACTATCTTCGCTAGGAAGTGAAACTGATTTAAAATTTAGTACTTGGATGTATTTTTGTAATTACTGCCTTTGAATTGTTTGATAAGGTATTTTGTTTTTATTTGAATGTACTTTGGGATTTGTAATCTCGAAATGCCTTTATCGTAGCAACATATTTTCGATATGACTGTAATAACAAATTTTGGAATCAATTTACAGCTATATAAGAGGAAAATGCGTTTTGTTATTGTTTTTCTAAATCTCTTCACTTGTGTGCGCTTGTGTATGCGTGTATGAGTGCGTATGTGTGTGTGTATGCGTGTGTGTGTGTGTGTGTGTGTGTGTATGTGTGCATATATACACACATACATTATTTAATAAAAGCAGCTAATTGCAATGTTATATCGTTAAGGAGAATTATAGTCGTCAACTAAACGTGACTGAGAGTGTCTTGACACCTTTAGTAACGTATCCATGCATATATATATTTCTTTATTGCCCACAAGGGGCTAAACATAGAGGGGACAAACAAGGACAGACGAAGGGTTTAAGTCGATTACATCGACCCCAGTGCGAAACTGGTGCTTTATTTATCAACCCCGAACTGATGAAAGGCAAAGTCGACCTCGGCGGAATTTGAACTCAGAACGTAACGACAGACAAAATATCACTAAGCATTTCACCCGGCGCGCTAACGTGTCTGCCACCTCGCCGCCTTATCCATACATATATATACATACATACACGCACACACACACACAATCACACACACACACATATACATATATAATCGACGGGCTTCCAGTTTCCATCTACCAAATTCACTAACAGGACATCGGCCGGCTCCGGATTGCTGTAAAGCACACTTGCCAAAGCTGTTTAACCTTCTCCACAGCAATACACAAACACACATATGCAGATGGACAATTCTCCCCCGCATCAGAATAGTTTTTTTTATAACCCTCTTCATGCTCTGAAATCAAGGCACAAACCGTCACGAAAGGCAG
The DNA here is from genome assembly GCF_006345805.1 of Octopus sinensis. Classification (NCBI taxonomy): domain Eukaryota; kingdom Metazoa; phylum Mollusca; class Cephalopoda; order Octopoda; family Octopodidae; genus Octopus; species Octopus sinensis. The sequence goes on along the minus strand of NC_043001.1, from coordinate 122,262,915 downwards.
TCATCGAAAATGAAAGCAAAAAAGTAGAAAATGAAAATTTAAATAAAATAAAGAAATATGAGAAAAAAAAAGGCAGCTTTGTGGATCGAGAGGGAGAGTTTCCTTTTAGCTGTCACGGGCTCGTAGTATGACTATCAAAACAACTACAAAAGATAAAAAGAAAAGGAAAAACAAACCAATCAAAGCTGCAACCACACCATCAATAAAAAGGAAATAAATACAAGCATTACGTTATTAAAAGAAAAAACAACAGTAAAATACGTCAAAAACGAATTCTAACAACTTATCTGTTGCAGGAAGAAAGAATAATGAGTTGATGGAGAACATATAAACAAAGGGATCCTTTCGGTTCGAACGGCAGTTTTTTCTAGCGGTGTCATAGGAAAATCTTACCCATAATTATGACCCTAGTATCGATCTATTGCATTTCAATCTGTTTTAGGGTTAGGGTTTGTTAGGGTTAGGGTTAGGGGTGGGGGAAGGGCATCTTTTTTTCTTCACAAATGTAAATAAACCCAATCTGTTTCTTAAACGAGGGACATATTCATACGGCACAGAATGTTTTCACCTCCAATAGACGTCATTGATTGGTTGAAATTGCAGAAATTGAAGAAAAAAAGCAATATCTTACAAACTATAGAATTTTCTCAATAAAGCCAAGAGAAAAAGATGTTTTATAAACACATTCTACCAGTATACGAAATTTAAAAGTGTTTAGTTACGTTGAAATTATTTTTAAAAACTGCCGTTCAAAACGAAAAGATCCCTCCCATTTTTTGGATAAGTCGTCATTTAGATCTTCATTCGATAATCTGAGTGTTTTTTGTAGCTCACTGGAAAAGAACCTAGCCTTTGCAGCTACTTGGCTATATCTTTTACTGTTAATGTTGTTTCGACTGTTGTTGCCGGCTACAGTAGATGGAGTGGTCCTGGTGGGTCTGCTTACAGCCGAAACCTGATATTTCTAAGAGTCAATATTGAGCTCGTAGCGACAGTTTTGTGTTTCGTGGCTACAGCCAACTGCTGACGTAGGAATGGTACCGGTGGTCGTTGCGATGGTGGTTGTGGTGGTGGTGTTGATGGATATTGGTATACTTCTTGGAGCGGCAAGAAGCTGTTTGCTAGAAATTAGTGAGGGGGCGTCACTGCGGGAACTGTTGTCGTCCCTTAACATGCTGTTTCTCTTTATTTATTTTTTATATTCTTATTCGTGTTGAACTTATGATTTAGACATTTTTATATGTTGTTATTGCTACTCCCACTGCTCTTTTGGTAGCAGAAAGACTTGGGTTACTGATTGGTTGAGAGGCTGGGGATGCTTAGAGTGTAAAAGCAATATAGTCTCTAACCACCCGCTTGTCCTACTTATTGGCTGGAATATACTGGCTTTTGTTGTTGTTGTTGCTGTTATTACAATGAACGAAAGTAAACTGAACGTAGTTCCTAAATTACAGAACCAACGGGTAAGAAACAAGAAAGAACCATCCAGCTTCTTCTTGTAGTATTTTGTCACATAAAAGGGAAGATATAAAAAAATAATGAAAATCCTTATAGCGGCAAATTTTCAAAAGTTACTGGAACACTTAAAAACAAGTAAGCAAGACAGGTCTTAATCGGTTTACATTTATCGCTAGTGATTTTCTCAATCAATGGATAAAGGACAATTGAGGGACATTTCCCAAAGAATCATAAATTCCCGGGAAGCCCTTTGAAGTGTTCACTCAAATAAACCAACCAGAGTACTAATCTTTTAAATCTGCTATTTACTCTAACATTTCTTTTGTCAAACTGTTAAGTTGTGGGGACGTAAAAAGACCAACAGCAGTTATCATGCGATGGGGGTACAAATATTAACACAGAGAAATGTAAGTATGTGTGTGTAATAATAATAATAATAATAATAATAATAATAATAATAATAATAACTAGCACTATTGCTAGTTCGTGCCAGTAACGAGGCCAATCAGTTCGTGCCAGTAACGAGGTCAAAAAACCCTGAGAGTTTTATCCGAATCCATCCAGTGGTCCTTGAGATATCTTGTCCATAGACAAACAAACACGACTGTAAAGAATACTTTCACCTTCGCTAAGGCGGAGGTAATAATACACACACACACACACACACACACACACACACACACACACACACACACACACATACACACTACTATGCAACAGTCCTCCAAAAACGAACAAGAAGAAACTTATTCTGCAAATACCCGAGCAGGTTATTACATAAATTAGGTTCACAGATGCACAAGTTCCGGACACTACTATATTGGACAAAAGAGTATGACCTTGAGAAAGAGAACCACTCTACATAAAGAGCAAATCCGTTTCCCGCAATACAGACAAATTCCTCTTTGTGAACATATAGAAAAATGTGCAGGTAACATCAAACCAAATTTCACAGTCTTCCCTTTCTACCAGTGCAAAGACGCAATCTCTTAACTAGAACGTTTAAATATAGAAACTTTTTTCATTGAAGAATACAAAACACGTCTTAATATGCACGCATAACCAAATTTTATCTTTTTACATATTTTAATTCACGATTATATCACTGTACATAAATGCCCTACTAAACAAGGTTTTTGAAACTTGTCTCTGTCTGTACACATATATAATTCCCACCCATTACCGAAAGCTCAACAGTATCTCCCCTACCCACAACAATAACAATAATAACGATAACCAATTACCTCCCTGTATTTATCTGCATGTGAAGTCATTCACTCATGAATTTCATCTAACGCATCATGGACAAAATTTCTTCTTAAAAAATATATATTCAAATAAGTAAAACATAATATCATGAATAGTGATAGCGAAACCGGTCGATATATTAAAATTATATTAAAACTATGTAAGTGTGCATATTTTCCTTTTTTAATTTCTTATATATATATATATATATATATATAATATATATATATATATATATATATATATAATATATATATATATATATATATATATATATATATATATATATATATATATATATACATATGTATATACACCTCCATTTCCTTCTATAATATATTTTTCGAAATCTTTCTCTCTTAATCTGAAACAAAGACAGACATTGGCTTACGCTATAAGAACCATAACTTTCGACTTCTGTGATTATAAAGTACTTTCAATATTTAATGTATATAGGGTGGTGAGCTGACAGATGTGTTAACATATCATCCAAAATGCTTAGTGGCATTTCGTCTGGCCGTACGTTCTGAGTTCAAATTCCGCCAGGGTTGACTTTGCCTTCCACCCTGTCAGGATCGAAATTTTTTATTACTAATTCAGGACTGAAGGTCGAAGAAATCGATTTTTCCATTCGCCACCCCCGTCAAAATTGCTGGCCTTGTGCCAATATTTGAAATATCAATTATATTTTTTTAAAACTTGATAATGTCAGATATAATTTTAAATATTTCAGCATTTCATTCTTATATAAATGATTGCAATTCTTAAAAAAATATCAATATTGCCTCAAATTGCAGACAAGTTTTAGTATCTTTTCTTTTTTCTTGTACCAGATTTTCGTGTGAATGACCTCGACATTCCCCCACACACAGATATACAAAGATGATCACGCATAATACACATGCACACATCCATAGACATGTACCATATTTATACATTAACACACATCCATACATGTACATACCATATATACATACGCACACATACATACATAAATACATACATACATACATACATACATACATACATACATACATACATACATACATACATACATACATACATACATATATTACATACATGCAAGCAAAGTGCGTGAGAATAAGAACTAAAAATGTGTTTAAATTTAGCAGGATATTTATTTAACTGATATCGAGGCTAAAAGCTGACGATAACGTCAGCAGTGACAGAAATAGCAATATGTCCCACGCATTTGTTTATGAAGAGAAGAGGCTGAAACAGAGGGATCTGTTCTACTTCATATAATATTCCATTGCCTAAATTTCTGGGGGACATATTCGGGTTTTGACCACATTCTTATTGTCACTTCAGTTAATAGTAAGACAAGTTGCTAACATGTTGTTCGCTGGCCTATTAGTAACCTTTATAGTTCTCGGATGTTTTCTAAATCTTCTACGAAAATATTTGAAATTACTGTCGGATTGCAGACACCTACCAAGCATGAAGAGTTGGCATATAATCGGTGATGTACCAAAACTGATCGGAAATAACAAAGGTTGGTTTTCTTCATTTTAACCCATTGAATGTGTACGCAATGTCAAATGTGCATGAGCTAAATCTCCTATCTTCGGGAAGTGTATTTTTGTTCTTGTTGATGTTGTTGATGGGTGTGCTGATGTTGTTGACAATTGACTCAACCACCCCACCAGAATCAGTGCTGATTGAGTAGGCCTATCATCAAAGAATATTCCATCCTTCTCTCAGGTATTGCAAATCTAGGATTGCAATATTCTCTCTGCTTTTTCCAATTTTAAAGGTAGTAAAGTATAACTGGGTGGTGATTTGGCTACCATTTTTAGCAGGTCTTTTTAGTAGAGGCTTCTTCATTTTCAGGTGATGTAAGGGCTGTAGAGAGGGCATAAATCGGAATCAAACCTTATTCAATGACTCTCTTGGGTGATACTCTGATACAAGTTTGTTTATTATTAATTACAAAGAATTAAATTCTGTTCTACATAAGATTACTTCTGACAATATTAAGGCTGACCATGAGGTGGCGAGCTGACAGAATCACTACTACACCGGAGAAAATGCTTAACCCCATTTCTTCCTGATCTTTCATTTTTCACAAAAATTTTTTTGTAAAAATTTATAGAGGTTTAAATTTTGATCATTTTCACCCAGTCAGGAAACAGAATTCCACATGTCTAAATAGATATTTTCATTTCTAGCATCTTCATTTCTCTTGTAGGTAGTCTATAGGTGTGATCGATGCTCAAATTGTTTCTTACGTAGTACACTATTTTATATATTTTATACATTATTGCAGTTTCTTGCAGAAAGATTGGGGTCTCAGAATGTTTGTTCAGACACTTTGTGCCTCGTGGACATTGTTCTTTTCTGTTGCTCAAACGCCATGCCTATAATTGCTCTAAGTATATGCTACCCATCGTTTTGCTTCCATAATATTGCTATCTATGCGTCTTTCTACGCTCTAGAAGAGTTCTATGTAACAACTAATATTTTTCTTTTCTCTGTGATATGTTTATGTTGCTGCACTGATTGTTGATTGTATTTTATGCTCTCTGGTGCTACTGCGGCACTAGCATTGTAATGGGATTTATGTTGTATTGAAGTGATTGGGAGACATTTGTCCAGAGGATGTGGATATGTGAGATGGTATCTGGATATGATGTTGTATGTGTGTGTTTGTGGAGGTGTCGAAACATTACTCTTTTACTCTTTGTGGCCATGCTGGAGCACCGCCTTTTAGTCGAGCAGATCGACCCCAGGACTTATTCTTTGTAAGCCTAGTACTTATTCTATCGGTCTCTTTTGCCAAACCGCTAAGTTACGGGGATGTAAACACACCAGCATCGGTTGTCAAGCGATACTAGGGGGACAAACACACACACACAAACATACACACACACATACATATATATATATATATATATATATATACATATAATAGTGTAATAAATAAAATATATGCATACATACCAACATATATGTACGTACCTACATCTACATGTATATATACATGCATATATAAATATATATACGTGTGTACAGGACACCACAAATAGATGTAGAACTCAACGAGAAACGAAAACGTAAAAACAGCATGGAACGGACCAATTTTTTAACAACGAAAAAACAGAGTACAAGACAGCTACACAAGGAAAAATCTCCTTCATCAGCTGTCACTAGTTCAACTCCAGCGTGTTTCAAAGGTGAGGACAGAACACGTCTCGTCGAACTAATCCTTCTTGCGAAAGAATTAAATAAAATTCCTTTGCAGAGGTTTCGTTGGTTTCGTTTCGTCTCTTCTTCTTCTCTAAGCTGGTTTTTATATATAAACATATATACGATGAGCTTCTTTCAGTTTCCGTCAACCAAATCCACTCACAAAGCCTTGGGCGGCCCGAGGCTATAGTAGAAGACACTTGCCTAAGGTGCCACGCAGTGGGAATGAACCCGGAACCATGTAGTTTGTTAGCAAGCTACTTACCACACAGCCACTCTGTGCATATATAATTTGAAAAACTTCGATGGGTGAGACAGGTTTCTGGAGTACTCTATTCGGAAAATTGCAAGTTTGGAAGTAGTGTTCTTGCACATTAAATAAGCTTGGAAGCTGTTCTTAACAGATTGTTTTTTACCCAGCATTTTGTGTCGCTTCTTAAGATTGCTTTGAGTATGCTTCTATGAGTGTATAGCTGGGAATGGAATTATTTTGCTGAAATCGACGGTAGCTAGAATGTTATCTGTGGATGGTTTATTGTTACTGGTGGCTTATGTAATTTTTGTTTTTGATTCATGAGTAATAAGGTGGTTGAATATAGTTAACTGAATCCATATGTCTAATTTGGAAACGGAGGCGTTTCATTAATAACGCAAAGGACCCAAATTTCTAGGATTTTTTGAGTGAGTGAAGATAAGGATTATAGATTAGTATGATCTTATTTCATTTGGGTTTTTGTTGACCTTTAGAATTAGTATAAATTTGTCCATCTTCCCAATATTGAGAATTTGACAGTGCTATGTTGGTACGAGTAATTATAGAAATTCAATTTTTAAGGGTCAAGCGTCCACGCACACGATTTCTTACTGGTGTGATATCTGTAGTTGTTGTTCATGGTGTTGATATATAGTCCGCGCTCAACCTCGGTGGATATAAGCTATGATAAAAAGAGAGACTATTCCACCTCTTTTATATGCTTCGGAATGCATTGTCCAATGCGTCTTTCCCTCTTTCATGATGGCTGTATACAAACTGAGAAATATTTTCGTTGCTCATCTTACATACCCATTATCTAGTAACAATGCTAGAAATCGATAAATCAATTATAAATTCAAATATGATTTATGCAGTTACCGTATTTCCTTCATAAATCCTTAGACAGTTTCCAAAATATTGCATTAACGTATTTTGTAGGTAATATATCAATTTATGCGATGTAATGGTTCTGTAATTCTATATAATACCCGTGGTTTGTATGGAAACTGGCACAAATTACACTCAATATTTTACAGATTGTATATAAGTTAGTAAAACCACTATTCAGTGTTTTTTGTAGGTAGCATGTAATTTAATAGACATATTACTAGATGTCACGTTGCGGGGGTTACAGACTGGTGAGGCTATCAATCAACAAAGTAAATATTGGTGTACCTATCTCACAATATAAGTTTATCTTTGCGGGCCTTGAGCCAAAATTTCAAATAAATATTAGTTTATCTCCCTCCTCCTTTTTTGTCATTAGTTTCCACTTAACCTTGTTCTTATCAATAAAAGTAAACGTTTTCTGGGACACACAAATATACACTAATTCAGTTTTTCTTGTTGTTGACCTTTTACAGAATACCTTTTTTTTATTCTCGTATCTGGGACAGCGCTATTGCTATACAAACAATCATACAAAAGAGACTTATATTCTGACTGTGACTCATTAACAATCTACATCTAATTCATACACTTTTTGTCTCTTCGATCTGCCTAGATTTATGCTACTTCAATGGCCTCAGCTTCTTGTTGCATCTGCCCACCCATCCCACAAAGCCTACTCAACGTACTCGTCTTTCGCTACACAAAATGTTTCACTCCTGGACGCAACTCCTTAACCACAAGAAATTTAGTTGGATTAAAGTTTAAAGTTTAATTTTTCACCAGTTTTACATTTTCATAGCGAACTTTTTCTTCTTTTTAACCAATCTGTTTCAGCCTTTTATAGGTGTATCATGCAATCCGCAGAAGAATATCGGGAACATGGTCTATTGTGCCTCTGGCTTTGTTTCCAGCCAGTCATTCTTGTCTTCAAAGATAAATATGTACATGTAAGTGGTTTTATAATTAATGCTGTTATCATTGGAGGGAAATGATTGCTCACGTTCACTTAGTTGATATTAACCAGGAAAATTCTGTTAAACATCATCTGCTTAAATGAATAGTTGAGCCAACGAAGGATCTATGTAGCCACTCGGCCAGCTAGAAATAGCAGACAAAGCTCACTCAGACCACGTCCTTAGCAAGTTCTAACAATCTACATTAGATAACGTAATATGGTTACATCATTGTTCACGGATCTGCTTAATCAGTGCCGGCATGGTGGACTGAACACCAACAAAAGCTATACATAAAATCCCTGTTAGCATTTTGAGTGCAGCAGATTTCAAAAAGTTAAATAACAATAAATTATTATAATGCTGAATAAAATAATATGATAAATATTAGTCATTAACTTCTTTTTTCCACAAGTGCAGGACAGAAATCTGAGTGTGCACCTATTTTATCAGTGCTCTTTAATGAAGTATAGCTTTCCGGATACATTTTGAGGTAGTGACAGAACAATCTCTGAGTAAACTAAAAAAAAATTTGGAGTCTTTTTCTGCATTATACTTGAGCGGGAAGGGCAGTGCCAATGAGCCTTTGCTGAGACAACGAAAGCGATTTGGTGGGGAATTAAAATATTCTCAAGCTGAAAAACCAGTTCGAATGCTTGCAACAGAGTGAACTCCATTCCAGGCACCTAAGTTCCTAGAAGGTTGTTTTCCTACTTAAGAGGGTTGCATCTATCACTTTTCGCCTTCCTTCTTTACTATTCGTGGGTCAAAGGGGGCATACAACATCAACTACATAGCATATGCTGTGCACCTTGTCCAACACCACTAGGTCCCATCTGTTATGCCCTAGCAATTATTTTGAGTTGAAATTTCACCGAGGTCAACTTTGTCTTTCATCATTTTGGGGTTGATAAATTAAGTACCTGTTGCGTACTGGGATTCGATCTAATTTCAGACCTTGTGCCTATAGTAAAAAGGATTATTATTCTTATTATTTTTATTATTATTATTATTATTATTATTATTATTATTATTATTATTATTATTATTATTATTATTATTATTATTATTATTATATTATTATTATCATTATAGTGGGAGTGTGTGCCTTATTGGTTAAAGGGGTTACAGTCATGATTGTAAGATTGTGGTTTTGATTTCAGGATGTGATCGGCAATACGAAACATATAGAAAAAAGTTTTTTCTATAAATTGTTAGAACCTTGGCTAGGAAATGGTCTGCTCACAAGGTATGTATTTTTATTTTTACTTATTTGACTATGGTCCTGCCAGGGTACCATCTTGAAGGGTTTAATCGAACAATTTGACTTCAGAACTTATGTTTGTCAGCCGAGTACTTATTATACCGATCTCTTCTGCCAACCCTCTAAATCACAGACACGTAAACAAACCAACACCGGTTGTCAAGTGATGAGGGAACAAACTCAAACACATACATACATACATAAATACATACAAACAAAGCAGTAAATGTAAGGAGAAGCAAGTTAGGCAAGTCGATATACGTAAAATATTAAATACATTTAATTCATTTAATACAAAAAATGTGCATGTGTATGCATATCTAAAGTCCGACTTACACAGAATATAAATAATATAGGCGCAGGAGTGGCTGTGTGGTAAGTAGCTTGCTTACAAACCACATGGTTCCGGGTTCAATCCCACTGCATGGCACCTTGGGCAAGTGTCTTCTACTATAGCCTCGGGCCGACCAAAGCCTTGTGAGTGGATTTGGTAGACGGAAACTGAAAGAAGCCCGTCGAATATATGTATATATATATATGTGTGTGTGTTTGTGTGTTTGTGTGTCTGTTTGTCCCCCCAACATCGCTTGACAACCGATGATGGTGCGTTTACGTCCCCGTAACTTAGCGGTTTGGCAAAAGAGACCGATAGAATAAGTACTAGGCTTACAAAGAATAAGTCCTGGGGGTCGATTTGCTTTCGACTAAAGGCGGTGCTCCAGCATGGCCGCAGTGAAATGACTGAAACAAGTAAAAGAGTGAAGAGTATACATACACACATACATACGGTTTGGAGTTGTGAGAAGAGAAAATACATATATCTAACTATGACTTCCACATGATCACAACCGTTTCGTAACCGTCTTCATGCCGTATTAATGTCAGTAAGCGAGAAATTATGCGTATATATTTACATTGATATGTCTGTTCAGCATTATATAATACAATTGTAAATTCACAAAGCAATGCAACTAACAAAAGCTAACACTTCAGATCACCAGTTGAACTCTAAATATCAACGGTTCACCTCTAAATGTCAACACAAAATTCCCTCTTTATATTTACAGAATTGGACTAAATCACATTGATTTGGTTAGTAAAAGGAAGCCGACAGAGAAAAACATACTGTACTGCTTTTTCCACATATGAACGCCCTCAGAGGATCTCCACCCTCCCGTGGCTCAAGGGAAAACAGTAAGACGGGATAAGAATTAAGACTAAAGATTCTACAAAGCAGTGCTCCAGCATGACCGCAGTCTCATGACCGAAACAAGTAAAAGGTTAAAGATACGAGCTGGAAGTTAGGAGTCCTTAAAACAAAATTGTTTGATCAACGCTTGAATGCCTTTGGCCATGAATCTACTTATTTAGTTCTGGCAAGGGGGAACTAACAAAAACGAGAACATCAATAGAACAAAAGTAGCTGCTACTTATGATTTTCATTTTCCAGTTGCTGTTATTTTATTTCTCGAAAAAATAACTATTTATAAAACTTCCTTAAAATTTATGAAATATTCAAATGTTATTCTTTGATTGCTATTTTCAGTTCAGGATCAAAATGGTTCAAATCGAGGAAGATGTTGACGCCATCCTTCCATTATAACATTTTGAACAATTTCCTTACTGTAATGCAGAACCAATCAAATATACTGTGTAAGAAACTAGACAAAATGGTCGGTAAGGGAGAATTCAATATTCGCCCGTATATTACAAATTTTGCTTTGGATACTATAACAGGTAAAGTTATATCATTATATGCTGCCACTCTGCCTTATGTTCACCTTATATTTAACATCACTATCACAATCATCATCATCATTCTCCTCCTCATCCGCATGAATATTATTATTATTATTATTATTATTATTATTATTATTATTATTATTATTATTATTATTATTATTATTATCATTATTATTACCATTAGGGCGGTGAGCTGACAGAATCGTTAGCACGCCGGGCGAAATGCTGAGCGGTATTTCGTTTGCCGTTACGTTCTGAGTTCAAATTCCACCGAGGTCGACTTTGCCTTTCATCCTTTCGGAGTCGAGAAATTAAGTACCATTTACGTATTGGTGTCGATCTAATCGACTGGCCCCCTTCCAAAAAATTTCGGACCTTGTGCCTAGATTAGAAAAGATTATTATTTGTTTACCATGGTCAGTCGTTGTTTCGCCCTCCAGATATATTTCTCTCTGAATATTATCTTGGAGACACTCTGAACACCTGTCCCATACTAGGATAGAAATGAAGTTTGTCAGCTTTGCACATGTCGAATATACTCCTATTCACACAAAGATCTCTTCCCTCTAGAGAAATAAGCTCCACTGAGGAAGTCAGGTTATTGCAGCAGTACAAAATAATAAACAAAGCACGGGAAACAAGTTTAATTACACAAGACGTAAACGTTGACCAATAAAATATGTTGCTTTCTGATAGAAAACATTAACATTAAGTAAGAAATTACTTAAGAAACGGGAGAAGAAGCAACCGTACTCTTTCACTCATTACATAATACTTTGATGAAGGGAATACACATATGCAAGATGTATCAATTAGTGGATGTTGGATCGGTCAGTTGATATTTGCAGACGATATGGTGCTACTTGGCTCGTCTGAAGGTGATTTTCATCATGCACTAAATAGGTTGGACGCTGCCGAGAGCTGCAAGACAGAGTTAAAAATAAGTGCAGCGAAGAGTGAGACATTGGTCTCCTGAGAAAAGACTTCCCAGTGTATTTTTAGTTGTCTTCTCTTGCTATTTTATAAAACTTCTGCTGTTTGCCATTGATTTCACAAGTAAATTATATATTACTCCAGAAACTGCCATGGGTAAATGTGTGAACGCACAAGGCAACGAACATTCAGAATATATTGAAAGTGTTAGCAGGTAAGTTGTAATGATTACATTTTTATATTAGACATACTGTATGTTGTTTCATAAATATCTTACATACATTAATGTCTATAAGTTATGATGAAACATAAAATTTATACTTACATATGTATGAGTATACATGCGCATGGCTTACAAGCATGAGAGAGTGCGCTGAGCTAGAGAGTCGGGCTTTCAATCACGAGATAGTGATTTCCATTCCCGAAAAAGGCTGTCTGTTGTGTTCCTGAGCAAGATATTTTTTCAGGCTGCTCCATTTCACACAGCTGTAGAAATGAGATGCGACGTCACTGGTGTCAAGATGTATCGGCGTATGACATTGGTGGCGTGGAGAGGGGAGGCTGATTTGCATGGAGGAATGCTGGTCATCCATAAACAATTCTATATTTAAGAGATCAGGAATTCTGTACATTATTTACATTTGACGGATATTTGTCCTCATCTTGTCTGTCGTTAACAACGTTTCGGCTGATATACCCTCCACTCTTCATCAGGTGTCTTGGGAAAATTTCGAACCTGGATTCTCATTCCTAAGGTATTTTTCGATATTATTGTTATTATCATTATCCTCATCATCATCATTATTATTATTATTATTATTATTATTATTATTATTATTATTATTATTATTATTATTATTATTATTATCATTATTATTACTACTATTATTATTATTATTATTATTATTATTATTATTATTATTATTATTATTATTATTATTATTATTATTATTATTATTATTATTATTATTATTATTATTATTATTATTATTATTATTATTATCATCATTATTATTCAGGTAACTGCTTAGAATCGAACTCAGAATCTTGTGGTTAATAGTGCGGGACTACGACTCCCAAGATTCTGAGATCGATTCCAGGCAGTGACCTGAATAATAATAATAATAATATAATAATAATAATAATAATAATAATAATAATAATAATAATAATAATAATAATAATAATAATAATAATAATGATGATAATAACAATAATATCGAAAAATATCTTAGGAATGAGAATCCAGATTCGAAATTTCCCCAAGACACCTGAAGAAGGCTGGAGGGTATATCAGCCGAAACGTTGTGTTAACAACAAACCAGATGAGGACAAATATCCATCAAATGTAAATAATGTAAATAATCCATAAATAACCTTGCCCGGTTAACTTTCTCGATACAATTCCATGGTCATTCATGACCAAAGGGGTCTTTACTCTTTATACATACATAATAAATGAATAATGAAAAAAATATAAATTACATAATCATCTTCATTAGCTTACAACAATTTCAACTACTAGAAACCATGTAACCGGAGCTGAGTGTCATTAAAACCTCATAAATCTTCTTCAGAACGTCTTCTATGAAAATTTCTATATTAAAGAAAAGATTTTGATATTTTGATATTTAGTTACGAACACATAGGTACACATACACTTAAGTAGGTATGACAATAAATTGCTGTAACAAACTTACAAAATGGACATAAATAGATACACGTACACGAGCACGCACGCGTACCTCGGTAATATATACACATGTAAAATAATACAAGATAGATAAACAATAAAGTACTGAAGCGTGTGTGTGTGCGTGCATGCATGCAAGTATATATGTATGCATGTATGCATGTATATGTGTATGTAAGTATGAATGCATGTCCTGTTATTTGTATTTGTATAACATTCTCCTATTTTTCCGTCCCTGTTTTCGTATACATTTGCTGCTTTCTGCCAAGGAATCTAACGCGCTTATCTTAGTTTTTCCTTGGGGTTGGCCAGATTGGAGCAATCTCGAGTATAACCAGCCGAAATTGCAAAGATAATCTGGAACTCGACTGAGGAAAGAAAACTTCGAATGACCTGTCCTTGTTTTCTTTGTATCATCTATCTGGATGTTTTGTTATACTTTTTTGTCCCATTTTGTATTTTATATATATGTATATATATGTATGTATGTATGTATTTGTGTATGTATGTATGTATGTATGTATGTATGTATGTATGTATGTATCTATGTATGTATTAGAGGTAGCGAAAAATAATGCATTTCAAATAAGTATAATACGTATCGTTAATACATTTCTTCATTCAAGAGATAGTCATCATTGTTAGCAATAACAATTAACTCACCACGAAACGAGTTTTCCTGGGGGAAACTATGAAGATTCTTTAGAAAATAAAAATGTTTATAATGCTATATTGGTATCGCCCATAATTGTGAATGTTCGAATGATCTGAATACGTGAAAGTCTAAGAAGGATACATGAGGTACCCACTTCTCTTCTGTATAGACTTTCTCAACCTATTTCAGCTAATTTTGCACTGTGGACCGAGGATTAATAAAGCTCCGGGAAAAGTCAATACTTTGACGCGTGAGGAGACGGTGAGCTGGCAGAAACGTTAGCACGCCGGACGAAATGCTTAGCAATATTTCGTCTGTCACTACGTTCTGAGTTCAAATTCCGCCGAGGTCGACTTTGCCTTTCATCCTTTCGGGGTCGATTAAATAAGTACCAATTACGCACTGGGATTTATATAGGCGACTTAATCCGTTTATCTGTCCTTGTTTGTCCATACTATGTTTAGCCCCTTGTGGGTAGTAAAGAAATAGGTATTTCTTCTGCCGCTTTGTCCTGAGTTCAAATTCTGCCGAGGCCGACTTTGCCTTTCATCGTTTTGGGGTCGATTAAATAAGTACCAGTTACGCACTGAGGTCGATATAATCGACTTAATCCGTTTGTCTGTCCTTGTTTGTCCCCTCTATGTTTAGCCCCTAGTGGGCAGTAAAGAAATAAATACTTTGACGCTCGACATCCTCAGTTGCTAAAATTACAGTGTCATTAGTGAAAACGGATGGTTTTTCTAACAGATTGATATTTATCCAAAAGTTCGAATTTCCTTCTTTAATATATTTTTTAAACCACCTTTCGCATTTTCCAATACTCAAACCATCAGGATATAAAGTACCTATGTTTTCCTTTGCACATGATACGCTGTTGTCTTTACGAGATTCGTAAAGCATGCCATGCCGAATGTGCAGCTCACTAAAATCCTTGTCTTCCCCAAAATATCAGACAGAACATATGCACGCATATCATATAGCCACATTAATGTGCTTACTACTTTATGCTGATTATTCGGACACTTTTTATTCGGTTCGTAAACAATCTGTGGTATGACGCCGCACTATCGCTTAAAAAAAAAACAACGTTACTTTTCGGCAACGCTTAACTCTTTTACTCTTTCTTTTAGCCCTCTTCACACTTGTTTCGTTCTTTCCACTTTTCTTTTCCTCGCTCCCCCTCTCTCACATTTCTTGGCTTTCGCTTCATTCTCACCACTTTTCCTCCTGCTTTACCTCACTCTGTCCCTTTCCTTTCTTTTTCTCTCTTTCTCGTCCCTCCCTAATTCTTCAATCCCTCTGACCCCTACCTCTTTCCTCTCCTTCCACGTGATCAGTGTTCTTCCAAAACTGCCCTTTCTTGATTCGACTACCATCCGTGTAGCATTCTCTTATATTTCTTCCCATGACTTTCATCTCCTATGTTCCCGTTGTAACACGCCAGCTTAATTTAATTCGTCCTCAGTCGAAAGAGATCTGTTGTTTGTATTTGTGATTATGTACCATTACTCAATTTTTTCGTCTTTGATTTCGTATACATTCGCTTGCTTTCTTTCAAAG
>NC_043001.1:122139554-122242054 GCF_006345805.1 Octopus sinensis | reverse complement strand
CACAGAGAAAGAAAATGGCTTTTTTAGATACGCTCCTTGATCATTTACACAGAGGGGAAATAGACAAAAAGTCATTGAGAGAAGAAGTAGACACATTTATGTTCGAGGTGAGTTTATTGATATACATTGATATTCATTAAAATGCTATCTGAAAGTTTTCAAGGCTATAAATCTCTTTTACTCTTTTAATTGGTTCAGTCGTTACGAAACGGTTGTGATCATGTGGAAGTCATAGTTAGATAAATGTATTTTCTCTTCTCACATCTCCAAACCGTATGTATGTGTGTATGTATACTCTTCACTCTTTTACTTGTTTCAGTCATTTCACTGCGGCCATGCTGGAGCACCGCCTTTAATCGAGCAACTCGACCCCTGGACTTATTCTTTTGTAAGCCCAGTACTTATTCTATCGGTCTCTTTTGCCGAACCGCTAAGTGACGGGGACGTAAACACACCAGCATCGGTTGTCAAGTAATGCTAAGGGGACAAACACAGACACACA
Source organism: Octopus sinensis (assembly GCF_006345805.1). Taxonomy (NCBI): domain Eukaryota; kingdom Metazoa; phylum Mollusca; class Cephalopoda; order Octopoda; family Octopodidae; genus Octopus; species Octopus sinensis. The sequence goes on along the minus strand of NC_043001.1, from coordinate 122,241,552 downwards.
AACACACACACATATATATATACATATATACGACGGGCTTCTTTCAGTTTCCGTCTACCAAATCCACTCACAAGGCTTTGGTCGGTCCGAGGCTATAGTGGAAGAGACTTGCCCAAGGTGCCACGCAGTGGAACTGAACCCGGAAACATGTGGTTGGTAAACAAGCTACTTACCACACAGCCACTAACTTCAGTTTATAAGTGGAACCTGTCACCGACAATTCAGTATACATTATGTCTGTATTTACATATATCAACGTCCAGGTAGATAAGATCGTTATTATCCTTAATCTAAGTATAAGTGTCAGGTCGACCAAATGTATGGAGGCACAATCATTTGTTTATCAGACTACGGTTTGAAATATGTCCGTAATAATTCATACATTGAATTTATTATTGTATTAAAATCTTTTGTCAATTTAACTGGAGTATATTTATCAGTAATTCTGATAAACTTACTACAAAATCATTCCGTTCTAGCGATAGTTTAAAGAACAAAGAAATCGTCACATCATATACAAAGACAAACATATTAACATGACAGGAACTCACATATCAGAGAATAATTTTGTGAGAATACGGCAAAGCATAAAAACCTCTTATCTCTTCTCGTTATTGTCCGATTGCTATAGTAAGGGGTTTCTGACCATCAGCCATATATACCAAGACCCGTTGCCTTTCACGATGGAAGAGAAGCAAATGGCTCTTTGATCTTAATTGACATATTTAATTAAGACATTTCCCTTCATAAGGCAGCGACCTTATGCCAAGATGCTTGGCAGTATTTCGTCCGTCTTTATGTTCTGAGTATAAATTCTGCTGAAGTCAACTTGCCTTTCATCTTTTCGGGGTCGAGGAAATAAGTACCAGTGAAGTACTAGGGTCGATATAATCAACAAGCCCCCACCCCAAACCCAAACACTAAATTTCAGGCCTTGTGCCTATAGTAGAAAGGATTATTGACAACACACTCCTATCTATTCGGTAAATTGTTGGTCGTTAGACAGAACTTGGTCGTCCAGCGCTAGAGAAATACCCCCCGAGTGAATCTGGCCAAGCCATGTCTGGCATATCCAGGCACTTCATTGCCACAGACAGGACGAATATTTCTTGCAGCTTCTATTACTTAAGAGCCCCTTTTGCAGTCACACAACGTGCAGTGTCTGATATGGCTCTGATCTAAACTCACTTTTAAAAGGTTAAAATCAATATGCATTTAGCCTCAATCTACAAAGAGAGAAGCATTGATGTAAAACTTAATGCCCATTTTATCATATATATTGAAAAAATACCCTGAGTGATCAGGTCAAAAATGTAACAGGGAATTCTTTCCAACCTGATACAAGCAAACGTCCGAATTACTGTCGCCTTCCCTGACTCTTCATGCTAACGTTTTCCCCCTCTCACACTTTTTTCAAACATGTATTCTAACGGTTACTTTAATCCTACATTAACAAAAATGTTTTCCAAACGACGGTTTTCTTCGAAACGTCAGTTCTCACATCTCAGTGAGGTATACGCACTGAATTTTGCCGGTGAAGACAGCCATTAAATTCATCGATCTCTGGTTTTATTTGCAGTTTTGATATCGTTATGGATCTTTGCATAAGAGCGATTTGTGTCTCACCTGCGTGTTTCAATTGGATTAGAACATTCTTTATACTGAGGCATCAATTACGAGTGATTCCTACTGGATTAAGAAAACATATTAGATACTTTTAATGTATGCAAATAATAAGTGTCTCATATTTAGACACAAGGTCAACAGTTTTGAAGGCCAACAGTTTTACATCGACCCTAGTGCTCAATTAGTACTTGTTTTATCGACTCCGAGAGGCAAAGTGGATCTTGGCGTAATTTGAGCTTGGAATGTGAATAGCAGGAAGAAATTACCATTTTGCCAGACGCATTTATGATTCTGTCAGCATGCCGCCTAATAACAATAACGATAATGATAAAGGTCTCTTTCGCCGAATCGCTAAGTTATTATGGTTATTTAAACAAACCAACACCAGTTGTCAAGCTATGGGACCAAACTCAAACGCACGGGCACACATGTGCATGTCTGCGACGGACTTCCACACAATTGCTGTCTACAAGGCATTGGTTGGTCTGGAGTTATGGCAGAAAATACTTACCCAAAGTTCCGTGCTGTGATACTGAACTTGAAACCAGGAAGTTACAAAACGAGCTTGCTGACCACAAAGTTATGATTGCGCCTATATTTAATAAATATGATGTTTACAGGATTGCTTTATCAACAGTTAATACGTATAATGTGAACAGTTCTCTACTGTCTACATTCAAAAACACAATTTTTATTTTTACCGTCGGACTTGAAAAACAAATCTAATAACTGTTGTACCGTACTTTCTACAGATAAGAAAACATTGCGAGCTGTCAGAAACGTTAGCACGACGGTCGAAATGCCTAGCCGTATTTCGTCTGCCGTTACGTTCTGAGTTCAAATTCCACCGAGGTCGACTTTGCCTTTCATTCTTTCGAGGTCGATAGATTAAGTACCAGTTACGCACTGGGGTCGATGTAATCGACTTAATCCCTTTGTCTGTCCTTGTTTGTCCCCTCTATATTTAGTCCCTTGCGGTCAATAAAGAAATAAGATAAGAAAACACTGCATTTAAGAAAGGTGAACTGGCAGAATCGTTAGCACACCATTTTTTTACGTCGCAGCGTTCTGAGTTCAAAATCCATCATGGTCAACTTTTTCATCCAGTCGGCATCGATTAAATAGGTACCATTTGATCACTGGGATTGATGCAATCGACTTGCCCCCACGCTGCTAAAATCTGAAACCAATACTTATTGAATTTTCCGGTGCATGTGTCCACATTTAATAAGTACAACGTGAAAAACACTGCACTGTAAACCTTTCAACAACATTTAATTACCCTAATGTTTGCTGAACTGTCTCAATTGAATTTTGTCTAAATGCATCTTATATTACTTTTCATTTTGTAAGCCTAATTATGGTGTGCGTAGTTATGCTAAATGTTGCATAATTCTGAAATATAGCCTCTGACTTTCCGAGTTATCATGTATTCAGTATCCATTAAAATGAAATGTTTACGCTGTTCCTCCAGGGTCATGATACAACGGCTGCAGGAATTAGCTGGACATTATACTTCATAGCCGCTTATCCAAATGTACAAAAGAAGTTACAGAAAGAAGTCGATGATTTTTATGGTGAGTTATGAACTTCATACAAACTCTCGTTTTATTGTTGTGATTAATATTTTGCAAATGTTGCCACGGCGTGCAGGACAATTCGTTGCTGCACCGAACAAAATGATTATCAGCATTTAAAAATAATAAATTCCTGTATTTGCCAAAGTAATGACGGATAATCAGGTCGATACAGGGTCAAATTACTTAAAAAGTTGGGGCTTTTCACTGAATTATTATGAAAATTAGAAATATGTATGGAAAACATAATAAAAGGGACAGATACCAGGAGACAAACAGGGAACTAGCAAATCCAAGATTATCTTTACCAGATGTGTTTTCCGACCCACTGGTGCATGTTGAGATTATGTCAATTCATACAGGCCATTTCAAGAGGAACTTGGAAAAGATGATGTTCTTCATGAGGGCTCAAGTGTCTACATCCAATCATTTCAGTTTGTCCACCATTTCAAAAAATACAAGATTTGCCATTCCCGGTCAAAAGAGGACAGCAGGAAGATCTTACAATAGACACAAGGGATAAGAGGACACGTCCTGAACTTGACTACAGAGCTGTTTCACATAACACTACATGTCAGCAAGGTTCGAAAATGAACGAAACGTTCAAAATGGTTTTACCGATCTATTCAAGTGTCGGAGAGACCTAGGTTGACGGTGCTGGCGTACCTGCCGTATTGATTGCGAATTAGGACTCCCCTTCCACTCCGTTAGCACTTCTAGGATTGGAATTTACACAGGTTTCCCGTAATCTCTTGTCTGATAATCCTCCGGAATTGCTGACGTCCACATTGACTCCAAGAATATCCTCGTGAATATCCACTTTCTCACTTTTTCCCAACTTTCATAATCTGCAAGGGTTGAAGTGCCAATTCCTGGTTTCCTTTCTTGGCAAAGAACTGTGAGTAGCTGATCGACTTTCAGTTGCCACACTCCCAAACATGGTCTTCACTGGACCTAGGACTGCAGTTTTGTTTTAAAAGTTTCTGAAGTTAAGTGTTTGGCCTCCAGAAATGAAATATTCAAAAATTACTCTTATATTTATATATAATGATAACGTTTCTAACTACTACTCTCCAGTTGTTAGAATTACAAATAAGGTAACATGTGAAGATAGATAGTAATGCCAGGTGGATATATTTAGAGGAGTGAATTAATACTTTAAACCTAATTCCAAGTGGTTGTGATTCATATGATATTCTCACATTGGCTGTATCTCCTATACATGCCTGATTCAATGTATACAAAACTCACGTGTCTGAGTAACACAGTAAATATAACACTAATTTCTATGGTCGATATACTGACTGAAATTCTTGAAGGGCGAACTCTAACAGAAGTTCAAATACCGGAACAAGTAAAACATATGTGAAAGATTTTTAGAAAGTAACTCTAAGTATTAGATGAGCTATTATTTTTATTATTGTTGTTGTAAAGTTGTTCTATGTTCGTAAACACATACTTTTCTGCTTTCTTTTTATTCAAGGTGAAAATGAAGAACTCACACTGTCAAATATTAAGAAACTGTTCTATTTGGAATGTATTATCAAGGTAAACAGAAATTATAACAAAATAAATGTTTAACCTATTCTTTTCTACTCTAAGGATAAGGCCCAAAATTTCAGGGTGAGAGGGCCAGTTGATTAGATCGACTCCAGTACATAACTGGTACTTAATTTATCGACCCCGAAAAGATGAAAGGAAAAGTCGACCTCGGCTTAATTTGAACTCAGATTGTAAATACAAACGAAATAGCGCTAAACAATTCGCCCGGGGCGTTAACGTTTCTGCCAGCTCGCCGCCTTAAGTTAGACATCTTTATTCTAGGCATGCGTTAATTACAATTACTAAATTATGGAGTCAATAAAGTACTCAGAATTTATGATAAACAGTAAAACAAAATACGGAGGAGATATTTAATATATATTTTAATTTCATATCGTTTAAGTATTATCCTTTGAATATTAATCTGTAAAATATTTCAAGTTACCGTAACTTTGTATCAAATTCTGAGCCATTTATATGAAGTTTGTTGCAATTAAGGCTTTCTTTTTTTCCTGTTTTAGAGATGACAAATTTATATGGACAACTAGCAGTATCGCCCGGCTTTGCTCGGATTATAAGGGAAATAACTATATAAGCATTTTTAGAGAGTTATAGCCAAAAAATAGCAAAAAAATGCATTAAAAATTGAAAAAAAATTAAGGTAAATTTTTTTTTTAAATCGTTGACACATCGTAGATATTTTTAGAGAGTTACTTCCCCTATATAAAAGCGAAAAAATGCATTAAAATGGAAAAATATGATGCTAAATTTTTTTTAAATCGTGGACTCATCGTAGACGCGCGCTAATACCCAGAAGGGCTCGATATGAATCACGACTATAAGATACCCGCTTTTGGTTAAACTGCACCGCAAAATGTGGGAGTAGTTACGAATCTAAATCGTAGGAGACAGACACACAACTTCACTCTTATATAAAGATGCTTTTTTTTTCAGTCATAGAGTTAGATTTATGAAGGTCTTCAGTAGAAAATCCTTCGAATTCTGACTCGCTGCTTGATATAATGAAATTCGTATCCATTTTTTGTCAGAATTACAAATTTTGAAAACACAATAGGAACAAATTTCGGAAAAAAATCTCCCATAATTCACGGAATTAAAATTACACTTCGATTTTTGTACAAAACTGTATTTGAAGTGTTTACGAAGTATAATACGTGTTTTCACGAATGTACTAAAGAGATTTACTCTGATATTCTCATTTAAATATGAATAGGTAAATTCGGGCGGTTTGGTAACGAAAGGGTTAAACGGATGCATACATTTATAACTATATATAAGTGTCGTCTGTTTATACATAAACACTTTTTCATACTTTCAGTTTAGTCTTCCTCAAATCACTCTGTCGCTATTTACTCTCTTCCAAGAACATTTTCACTCACCCTTATCTGTTAGCTTGCCATACATTTTACTCATGTATCTATCAGCGTGATAGACAGAAACAAATATTACATCTAGTTTCACTTTATTCGTTGCACACTGTGTGTGTGCGTTTGCGTGTGCTGTAAACCAGACTAAGAAAAGCATTTGACATACACACCAGAATGTGAGTTTTCTGTAAATTTTGCTTAATTGGAGTTTAAATTTTAAAAACTGGACCTGGCAAAACCCGATGCATTCTACTCTTAAAAATGCTAGGTAAATTGTAATTGAAGAAATCCTATATTGTAGATTTCTATAACTGACAAAGGGAGGCAGATAAAATCTGCCTTTTATAATAAGAGATACAACTGTTAAACTGTGAAGGTGTGTAGCTTATTGGTTAGGGTATTCTGATCTCGATCGTAAGGTCGTAAGTTCGATTCTAAGCAGTAAGTTCGATTCTAAGCGTTACGTCCTTGAGCATGACACTTTATTTCACATTGTTCCAGTCCCCTCAGCTGGCAAAAATTAATTGTACCTGTAATTCGAAGTAGCCACTCTGGTTACATCTTGTGTCACACTGAATCTACGTGGGAACTACTTTAAGGGCACACGTGAGAGTAGAGTGCTCAGCCGCTTATACATCGATTTTATGAGCAGATTGATCCGTTGATTGGATCAAATATCACACTCGTCTTCGTTACCGACGGAGTACCAGTTCAACCGTTAAACTAATAGACATTACTGAAATAGTATAATCATTCCTATTTTCTGTATCTTAAATATGAAGTCTGGTTATTAATATATGACTGAAGATTGTCAGAGATAAAATACGAACTAGAACCCAAAGAAACTGGTAGCAAAATCAGGTTTTGAAGTTCGAAATTCAAACCATTTTGAGATCTTGTCGCATGCGATTTATTGTCATGAATGAAAAAAGAAAACAATTTTGGGTAAAATAGTGTAATTTTTTGTACGATATTCAGAAGAAGTAGAGAAGTTCTGGGGAATTTCATATGTCCTCCTATTGTTGTTTAGACCCTCTACTATCTCGATGGCAAAAATGCAGTGCTATCCTCACAACATTTTAGATCACAAACGCTCAACCTTGCTCTACGTTTGACCCATGATTGCAATTCTGTCAAAGACACGAGCTGCGGAGAGACATGTTGCAAGACAGATACCACAACTGTTAATTCTCATTTTCTTCGTCGTCATTAAATATTTCTGTAGCTACATCACTCTCATTGCGCTCCTGCGCATCATTAGAGACAGCATAACGAGATCATCAGTGTCTGCATTATACTTTTCCTCCTGACCTTTCAAGAACAACTTTTTCCGGTCCGTTTCTAACCATCTTGTCTGAACCAGACTCCGCCCCTTTCAAATCTCTTTCACGAAAGCCATCAAACAAAGGAAGACAGCTTAAACTTTCTCTCCAAATCAAAACAACGTGACAATTTTCACGATGGACTCAAACGTTAGTCGGATCCACCCTGCACACAACAATAATTTCTCACAGAATTACAAAGCCGGGAAGTTACGAGTCGGTGTTAGTCGATTAGATCGCCCACAATATTTAACTGGTACTTTCTTTTTTCAATTCCGAGGGATAAGAGGCTAAGTTTACATTGAAGAGTAGTAACGCTTGAATGAGTTTATTTCACCTTATTCAATAAATGCTGTTAAGGACTTTTTACATAAATCTACAAAAATGAAGTTAAGAGCTGAAATACTTTATTATTTAATAATAAATTGAAAATAATATTTACTGTGTTTTTTGTTTAAGGAGGTTCAACGTCTTTATCCATCTGTACCAATAATTGGACGTGTGTCTGCTGAGGATTTCAAAATTGGTAAGTTTATTTCTTATTATGATGAATAACCACGAATGGCAGGCAACCCAGTGAGGTGGCTTCTGGATAGTAGTTTGATAAGTCAGTAACAACAGCCAAATATAACTCAAATCACATCCCACATTCTTAACTAAAGTAATGACATAATGATCAATATAGTCAGAGATATAGGGAAGATGAAACGGTCAGGTTTGAAAAGCATTTGATGATAGGCCTGTTCTTTCAAGTTGAAACCGGGGTCGATAAAGTAAGTGCCAGTTAAAAACTGGAGTCAAAGTCATCGATGAATCCCCTCTTCGAAATTGTTAGTCTTGTGCTAAAATCATCATTGAAGTGGCTGGCTTAAGGCGAGCTGGAAGAATCGTTAACACGCCGGGCAAAATGCTTAGCGGCATTTCGTCCGTCTTTACGCCCTGAGTTCAAATTCCGCCGAGGTTGACTTTGCCTTTCGGGGTCGATAAAATAAATATCAGTTAAACACTGGGGTTGAAGTAATCGACTTACCATCTTGCCCGAAATCGCTGGCTTTGTGCGAAAATTTCAAATCATTATGATGTGGCTTAAACTTCAAGTCAGCATTGATTGAACAGCGCTCCAGCCATGATCATTTTGTCTTTCATCCAGACATAAAAAAAATCTCAGATTCCACTGAGATCGACTTTGCCTTTCATCCTCTCGGGGTCCATAAAATAAGTACCAGTTGAGCACTGGGGTAGATTTAATCCACTTAAACCCTCCACCGAAATTGCTGGCATTGTGCCAAAATCTGAAACCAATCTTACATTGTAGTGATTAAGATTCAAAATGCTGAAATTATGTTTACAGGTCATCATGAAGTAAAGAAGGGTACTCCTATCTCAATAGTGATTGCTTCTCTACATAGAGATCCCCAAAACTTTCCAGACCCAGACACATTCGATCCTGATAGATTTCTTCTAGAAGATACCGACAGGTCACCGCATGCCTTTATACCATTCTCAGCAGGGCCTCGTAACTGCATAGGTAAGTTCTGTTGTTGCCGTTTTTGTTGTTGTTGTTGTTGTTGTTGTTGTTGTTGTCGTCGTCGTCGTAGTCGTCGTCGTCGTCGTTGTTGTTGTTGTTGTTGTTTGATAGGGATTTGGTGGAAGTGCTTTAAAAACTCCATTTAAAAAAAAATGTTTCTCTTTTTAGTGAGTCAATTTTCAGAAATATTTGCGGACTGCAACTTGCTATCTTCAAAGCGGTTTCCTTGCCTATTCTCACCTTTGGTCACGAATGTTTGGTAGTGACTGAAAGAATACGATCGTAAATATAAGCAACAAAAATGAGGTTCCTTTGTAGGATACTCAACAAGATGCGTAGCTCAAAGATCAGGGTGTCTAATGTACATAGTATTTATATTTTTATGTGTTCTATTTTACATTGAATAATTTACAATCAGAAAGTCGGAAGAAGATTTTGTCTGCATACCTTTGCTTCCCTTTTCAGTCTAAGTTCCTATTCCACCGGAAGTCACAGGTACTAGGATTAACCGTGCCTTACTAATGGTGTGTAGAGCCTCTGCCTGTTATAAATCATTGCATTCTTTACTTTCTGTTAAATATTTCCGTTTCAACTTATTTCTTTATCTCGCCTTGTATGAACGGTGAAGATAATTTTACAAAAGCTAAATTTTACGAATGTGACAAGTCTATTTATTATTATTAATATCAATATACACTCCAGACAATTTTTGTTTACACATCCGAAGAATTCAAAGAGTAACTCATAACTAAATGTTGTCACAGACGTTAGGTACTGATCGTTCTGGTTAACCATTAGCTGGAACTTAACAATTACAACAACAACAACACTATCTTCTTTACTTCCTTCGTATACACGTAAAGGGAGAAGTTATGGTCATAATGTGAAGTCGCGTGGCTTAGTGGTTAGGGCATTCGGCTCATGATCGTAAGGTTGTGAGTTCGATTCCCGGCGACGCGTTGTGTCCTTTATTTCAAGAGCAAGGCACTTTATTTCACGTTGCTCCAGTCCTCTCAGCTGGCAAAAATGAGTTGTACTAGTATTTCAAAGGGTCAGCCTTGTCACTCTCTGTGTCACGCTGATTATCCCCGAGAACTACGTTAAGGGTACACGTGTCTGTGGAATGCTCAGCCATTTGCACGTTAATTTCACGAGCAAGCTGTTCCGTTGATCGTATCAGCTGGGACCCTCGTCGTCGTAACCAGCGGAGTCTTTTTTTAGTGGTTAGGGCATTCGATTGTAAAGCGACGTACTATTTTTGAGCAAGACACTTTAATTCACGTTGCTCCAGTTCACTCAGCTGGCAAAAATAAGTTATACCTGTATTTCAAAGGGCCAGCCTTATCACACTCTGTATCTCGCTGAATTTCTTTGTGAACTACGTTAAGGATACACGTGTCGGTGGATTGCTCAGCCACTTGCACGTTGATTTCAAGAGCAAGCTGTTCTGTTGATCATATCAGCTGGGACCCTCGTCGTCGTAACCGTCGGAGTACTCCTTTATCGTCATAATAAATTTTATTCAGCTTATTGTATAAATATTATAAGAATATATGAAAATATGTTTCTCTTTTATTTTGCTTCAGCAATGTAAATATCATTCATTCATGTATTTGCGATATTTTGCATTTAAAAAATGTGATTGATCTAACAAGCTACTCTAATTATTTTAATTTTTTTCCTGTGACTCAATGAATTCAAAAGTACTTTCAAAATATCTATTCTCTGTGATTTCAGGTCAGAAATTCGCTATGTTAGAGGAGAAAGTCGTAATATCACGAATCATCCACAAATTTAATCTTGAAACGACACAGACAATAGAAGAGCTTGAGCCATCTTTTGACTTGGTACTCAATCCTTCCAATGGTATTCGTATCAAACTTAGCCACCGATAACTGCTGTAATCATAGCAACCCAGATGTAATACTAAAACGTCTTCAGGTGTTATTTTCATCAAGAAATATTTTCTCCAAATTTATATGATTTAGAATCGTTAAACCGTCGGAACACGTTTTGTGTTATTTGTTCCAGATCTTTACATTCTGAGCTCAAATCCCGTGCAAATCGACATTACTTATTATCACACGTATGTCGATAAAATAAACTGCCAGTCAATTACTGGAATCAATTGTATAGATCACGCACTTCCCCTCAAAATTTATGGCAACATTATTTAGAAACTATCCAAAAATGAATAACCAAAACTTAGAAGGTTATCATGCCCATTAGCATGACATTTATGTGTGTGTCATGTGACTTTCAATATTCAATTAGATATCCAGTGAGGCATTTAATATCATATATACATACCTATACTCTTTTACTCTTTTACTTGTTTCAGTCATTTGACTGCGGCCATGCTGGAGCACCGCCTTTAGTCGAGCAAATCGACCCCGGGACTTATTCTTTGTAAGCCCAGTACTTATTCTATCGGTCTATTTTGCCGAACCGCTAAGTGACGGGGACGTAAACACACCAGCATCGGTTGTCAAGCAATGCTAGGGGAACAAACACAGACACACAAACATAGACACACACACTTATAATATATATATACATATATACGACAGGCTTCTTTCAGTTTCCGTCTCCCAAATCCACTCACAAGGCATTAGTCGGCCCGGGGCTATAGCAGAAGACACTTGCCCAAGATGCCACGCAGTGGGACTGAACCCGGAACCATGTGGTTGGTAAGCAAGCTACTTACCACACAGCCACTCCTGCGCCTATATATATATATATATATATAAAATTAAATAAGGGTAGAAATTGATATTAATCAATGAAAACCAGTGGCTTAGCATATTTTAAAAACTCTTCGGATTTATATATATATATGGTGGTGGTGGTGGTGAAGGTGGCCGTGGTAAGTGAATAGAGAAAGGTGTATCTATTTTTAATTGAACTTAGTGTTTTTTTTATATCACCTATCACTTAACGCATGCACATAAGAGCAATTCCGTGATATATTCACACTTATTTACGTGGCAGATATATGAAATTTAACTAAAGGTTGTATCATATGTAAGGCGATATTTTCTTTTGGTTTTGTTTTTGGGGAAAATGTAAAAATAAGAATGAATATTCATTTTATGAGTGCTATGCATTAAGTCTATAAAATTGTACATAAAGTATATAAAGTGTCTATATCATCGTATTCCGATTTCTTTCACTTTTCAATGAGTTACAGATGAGCGACTGTCTTTTGATACAGACGCATCACAGGCTGCGCTTTCAGGTTTCTTGGTTAAAGTTTTCAGAAATAACCAAATAGGTTTACTATTAATTCCGTGAAATCTTCGCGGATCCCTCTTGTATATATAAATATTCTTGCAGAATAAACTATATCAAATAAAACCGAGAGCTCTGAGAAGTAAAATAGAAATAAAAATAATAATCCTTTTTACTAAAGGCACAAGGCCTGAAATTTTAGGGGAGGGATTTAGATGATAACATCTACCCCAGTGCTCAACTGGTACTTATTTCATTGGCTCTGAAAGGATGAAGGGCAAAAGTGAACTTTGGTAGAATTTGAACTCAGAACTTAAGGACGGACGAATTACCGCTAAGCATTTTGTCCGGCGTACTAACTATCCTACCATCTCGCTACCTTAATAATAATACTTTTTAGACAAACAACCGCAATATATTCCAATTCAAAGGCGGCGAGCTGGCAGAAACGTTAGCACGCTGGATGAGATGCTTAGCGGTATTTCGCCCGGCGCTATGCTCTGAGTTCAAATTTTGCCGAGGTCGACTTTGCCTTTCATCCTTTCGCAAACGCTAGTGTCACGGGGATGTAAACACACCAACATCTGTTGTCAAGCGATGTTGGTGGGACAAACACAGACACAAAAACACGCGCGCGCGCACACACACATACACATGTATATATATATATGTATATATATACGACAGGCGTCTTTTTTTTCTGTCAGCCAAATCCACACAAACGGATTTGGTGTACCCGAGGCTATAGTAGAAAACACTTGCCTAAGGAGCCACGCAGTGCAACTGAACCCAGAACCGTGTGGTTCGAAAGCAAGCTTCTTTTTTTATGAAATGGCCATAAAGGCCTTACACAGAGGGAACAGCACAAGGTGGGGAGAAAGACAAAACGATTGGAATGAAGGAATTTATACAATGAAGGATGGAATGAAATCAGTCGGCCCCACCTCCGAGCGACCTCATTGAACTTGTAGCAACACCATTTATATTACCCTTTTTAATCAATTTGATACACAATTTGAACACAGTTATTTACACAATAATTAATCCAGGTCTTTCTCCAAAATGTCTATATTATTTTTATTTTAATGTCCACGTACCTGATTTTTCCGCATTGTGCTGGTGTCCACTTTTTTGGACCACCACTCACAGTCACAGTTTTCCATATACCCATGCACGTTCCACAGGTTATCCAGGTCCGTCGGCATACAATAATCGTTCTCGGGAAGGCCCCTTACACCTGTTATATCCAACTTCACTATTCCGTCCCACGAATTTACTTCGTTATACAGTTCCTGAATCTGTCCATTGTACGTTAATACGAATTTTTCATTACAGGGCGGGGTGGGCACTTTTAAGGCTCTTGTGTGTCTGCAATTGTCAGACTGGGCATGGGGAGGGTTGGTGTCTGTAGGGAGTGGTTGGGGTAGAGTGGGTTTGGGTGAGGGCTGAATGGTTGTGGGTTGGGGTCATTTTTTACCATGTGTGTCTTTTTCCTTTTCTTCTTGCTCTTCTTCTCTACTTGCGTTCGATTTTTCCTCCTTCTCGACGCTGGTACCTGTCTTCTTCTGTGGTTCCACCTCACTTTCTTCTTCCTCTTCAGGACCTGTAACACCAACCACTTTTTCCCCTCTGACTCTCCTTGTCCTTTTCTAGTGGTGGAAGGCATTCCGCTCTAATGTGGACTTTCGTGCTACATTTATAACATCGCGGGATTCTCCCTTCCACTCTGACCTTTAAAGTCGACTCTCCTACTGTGATATTTTCGACCATTTTTTCCAAGTCTTCCTCAGCGACCTGTGTCACCATTTCATGGGTTTCTCCTTCCCAATGCCAGTGCGGCATTCTGGTGGCCTGCAGGACCACCACCTTCTCCTCCATGCCCAACAGTATGGCAGCCACCAGCCAGGCTACATTTACCTCCGGTGGTATGTCCTCCACCCGAACCCTGGTTGTAAGTCTCCCATGGTACATGGGTAGCAGTACTACTTCATCCGTTTTCAACGGTGCGGCTGAGTATAATTTAGCAGTTGCTATCTCCTTAAACTGCACCTCCACCGTTCCATATTTTCGACCCATGGCCAGGTATGCTGTCTCCTGCCAGACTGACCTCAGTGCCTTTTCTACCTGTGCCTCCGACACCGCTTCAATTTTCCTAGTTGCTGTGGCGTAGTGTTCTGTATACGATTGTTCTTTCTTCCTTGTCCTTTGATACGTTTTGGGGGTGGAACACCTTCATATCTTTCCACCCCGCTTTCAAGCATTTCCTTGAACTCCCTCAAATCTTCCAGATTAAATTCTTCACTCTCACTCAGTAATAATAATAATAATAATAATAATATAATATCTCAGCGAAAGAGTTTGACAAGCTCAGAAAATATAAAGACCTTCTCATTGAAATAGAGAAAATGTGGCATCTCAAAGCGGTTACAATACCAGTGATCGTAGGAGCACTAGGAATGATCATGAAGGGAACCGAAAATTATATGGGAATGATCCCTGGCTTACCATCCCTGCAAGAAGTGCAAAAGATTGTCTTAACTGGTACATCACACGTATTGAGAAGAGCATTGTCGATGTGAGAACTGTTGCTGCTCATGTATTTTAATTTAACTTTAAAAAAATTAAAAAATAAAATTTTTTTTTTTAAATGAACGAACTATTGAGCTTGGTTTAATGGCCTACCAATGTATACTATGAGTTTCTTTGCCCTAGGAGTCGGGAAGACACTCGGCAAGAAATGGAAGCAAATTTGAAAGAAGAAGAAAAAAAGTAATAATAATAATAGTGATGATGATGATGATGATGATGTTGATAATAATAATAATAATAATAATAATAATAATAATAATTATTATTATTATTATTATTATTATTATTATTATTATTATTGCAGTACCAAGCAGTGGGTCTTATGGCTTCTGATCTTAACTGATTGGAAATCTTATCATGTATATTGTTTTGTCTTGGTATAAAAGATGGGCTACAGCAAATATTCTGCTCAATACCACAGATTTGCTTGTCAGTTGTTTGACCATAACCAGTTGAGCATGTCCCTTAGTGGCTGACGATATGTGCATCTCTGATCACGAGCAGGAGTAGTGGGGAACATCATAGCCGTGTGTTGAAAGGAATTCTTGGAGGTTTGGATAATTCACCTTTGGAAACATGGGTGGTTCGTTCAACATCCTTACACAATCCTCATTCAGGGACTTTTTGAGCGAGATGGGCTACTCGACAAGAAGAAAATTCTAACTGGGCCCCACCTGCAAGGTCATGTGCTGTTTATCTTGATATGAGATCACCATGTCGCGCACATATGGTTGTGATGCATGTGCCTGGTGTACCCTTATCAAACAGGTAGTCATGATGGGTATACTTGGCTCTGTATATTTTACCCCAGTGTCACTTTGATGGCATGCGCTGCTCTCTCACTCAATAATAATAATAATAATAACATACATACATACATACATACAGACAGACATACATACATACATACATACATACACACACACACTCTAGTGCTCCGTCGATTACGACGACGAATGTTCCAGTTGATCTGATCAACGGAACAGCCTGCTTCTGAAATTAAGGAGCAAGTGGCTGGGCTTTTCACAGACACACGTCCCCTTAGAAGTGCTTAGGGAGATTCAGCTTGACACAGAGTGTGACTAGGCTGGCTCTGTGAAATACAGGTACAACACATTTTTGCCAGCTAAGTCGACTGGAACAACGTGAAAAATGTGCCTTGCTAACCCTAAGTCACGTGCCCTCACTCACTGTCTGTCTGTCCGTCCGTTTGTCTGTCTGTCTGTCTCTCTCTCTCTCTGTCTGTCTCTCTCTCTAACACACACACACATACACACATACACATACAAACATATGCACGTTCACGAGTGATGGGAAGCATGATGTTGAATTCGATGCCAGAATTGCAGTCGTTGGCTCAGTAATACCTGCTCCGGTATTCCATGCTCAGAAGAGAATTTGGTAAAAAAAAAAAGCCAGAGTCGCTGTCTTCATTTCAGTTTCCTGTCTGCCGTCACCTTTGGAAATAAATGATGGGTAATGACCGAAGGAGTACGATCGTAAAGAGATGCAGCGGAAATGAGGTACGTCCAAGGGACTCTGGAATAACGTTACTTGACACAATGCGGAGCTCGAAGGCCAGGGAAATTCTCAAAGCTGAAATCGCAGCTCTAGCTCTACGAATATGGGATTAGACTGTCGCAGGAAAGGACTGCAAGAAGGATTCTTCAAGCGAAGTTAACTGACAGGAGACCTAAAGGTAGAGCAAGAACGAGAAGGTTGGATGATAACCATAGTCCATTTTTGGTCATGCTTGGGAACCCAGCCAGGAGTGTAATGACGGATGGTTGATTAAGGACTTTTTCATGTAGATTTTTTTCCTTAGACTTTTATTTAAGTTCTTCAAGGAGTTCAAACTTGTTACTAACAAAGCGACAAGACATTTTGTGATAAAAGAATTCCTGGGGTTTATGAATATGTGGTTGAGCTATATTGTACATGTGAACTTTTAGTTAAAGAATTCAAACATAACTAAGAAAGAGAAATCGATGAAGTAAAGGTTGGACTTAAATAAATATTGGAATTGTTACGATGGACGTGGTCTAGCAAGCGATGTACCAGCAAGACCACAGTTTACAAAGATAGACTTGTGGAAAAGATCACAACATACAAGTAATATAAGACATAATTTGTATACCTTATCCGTGAAATCATGAAGGTATTTCAAGCATTTAGCTGCTTCTTTCCCGTAAGGATGCAAATTGAAGAGAAACTGTGGCCACAACCACGGTGATTTTGACTGGTAAGTAATTAGATCAGCTATCCTAAAAACATTATGCAATTTGTCGTTAATTTAGTTAATGTTAATGAAATTAATTATGAACATAAAGGTATTACTTGACAAAACACGCTGGGTCTTGAGTCGCTTTCGACTGTTAGCGCTGTAGTACATTATAAAGTATATTACGGCCGCACATACGCGCTCGCACATACACACATACACATATATGTTTATGTGTGTGTGTATGTATGCGTACCTATGTATTTATCTATCTGTCTGACTGTCTGTATATATATATACATATATATATATATATAAATAATAATAATAATAATAATAATAATAATATAATAATAATAACAACAACAACAGTAACAGCAACAACAACAACAACAACAACAACAACGACGATGACAACAACAACAACAACAATAACAATAATAATAATAATAATAATAATAATAATGAACAAAATATGGAACAAAGCCGTAAGAGGCAACAAGAAACCATCCAGGCAGAAGATACAGTAAAGGACAGGCAAAAACAAGGACGGGTTATTCGGAGCCTTTTTATCATCAGTCGAGTTCCAGATCGTCGTTGCAGTTTCGCCGGTTACGCACAAGACTGCTCCAATCTGGCCAGTCCCAAGAAAATTCTAAGATAAGAGAACTAGATCCTTTGAAAGAAAGCAAGCGAATGTATACGAAATCAAAGACGAAAAAAATTGAGTAATGGTACATAATTACAAATACAAACAACAGATCTCTTTCGACTGAGGATGAATTAAATTAAGCTGGCGTGTTACAACGGGAACATAGGAGATGAAAGTCATGGGAAGGAATATAAGAAGATGCTACACGGATGGTAGTCGAATCAAGAAAGGGCAGTTTTGGAAGAACAGTGATCACGTGGAAGGAGAGGAAAGAGGTAGGGGCAGAGGGATTGAAGAATTAGGAGGGACGAGAAAGAGAGAAAAAGAAAGGAAAGGGACAGAGTGAGGTAAAGCAGGAGGAAAAGTGGTGAGAATGAAGCGAAAGCCAAGAAATGTGAGAGAGGGGGAGCGAGGAAAAGAAAAGTGGAAAGAACGAAACAAGTGTGAAGAGGGCTAAAAGAAAGAGTAAAAGAGTTAAGCGTTGCCGAAAAGTAACGTTGCCTTTTTTTAAGCGATAGTGCGGCTTCATACCACAGATTGTTTACGAACCGAATGAAAAGTGTCCGAACAATCAGCATAAAGTAGTAAGCACATTAATGTGGCTATATGATATGCGTGCATATGTTCTGTCTGATATGTTTTGGAAGACAAGGACTTTAGTGAGCTGCACGTTCGGCATGGCATGCTTTACGAATCTCGTAAAGGCAACAGTGTATCATGTGCAAAGGAAAACATAGGTACTTTATATCCTGATGGTTTGAGTATTGGAAAATGCGAAAGGTGGTTTATAAAATAAATTAAAGAAGGAAATTCGAACTTTTGGATAAATATCAATCTGTTAGAAAAACCATCCGTTTTCACTAATGACACTGTAATTTTAGCAACTGAGGACGTCGAGCGTCAAAGTATTTATTTCTTTATTACCCACAGGGGGCTAAACATAGAGGGGACAAACAAGGACAGACAAAGGGATTAAGTCGATTACATCGACCCCAGTGCGTAACTGGTACTTATTTAATCGATCCCGAAAGGATGAAAGGCAAAGTCGACCTCAGCGGAATTTGAACTCAGAACGTAGTGACAGACGAAATACTGCTAAGCATTTCGTCCGGCGTGCTAACGTTTCTGCCAGCTCACCGCCTCCTCACGCGTCAAAGTATTGACTTTTCCCGGAGGTTTATTAATCCTCGGTCCACAGTGCAAAATTAGCTGAAATAGGTTGAGAAAGTCTATACAGAAGAGAAGTGGGTACCTCATGTACTCTTCTTAGACTTTCACGTATTCAGATCATTCGAACATTCACAATTATGGGCGATACCAATATAGCATTATAAACATTTTTATTTTCTAAAGAATCTTCATATTTTCCCACAGGAAAACTCGTTTCGTGGTGAGTTAATTGTTATTGCTAACAATGATGACTATCTCTTGAATGAAGAAATGTATTAACGATACGTATTATACTTATTTGAAATGTATTATTTTTCGGTACCTCTAATACATACATACATACATACATACATACATACATACATACATACATACATACATACATACATACATACATACATATACACATACATACATAAATACATACATACATACATACATATATACATACATACATGCATGCATACATACATACATACATACATGCATGCATACATACTTACATACATACATACATGCTTGCATACATACATACATAATACATACATACATACATACATACATACATACATACATACATACATACATACATATATACATACATACTTACATGCATACATATATACATACATATATATACATATATATATAAAAACACAAAATGGGACATCCAGACAGTTGGGTGATACAAAAAGGTATAACAAAACATCCAGATAGAGGATACAAAGAAAACAAGGACAGGTCATTCGAAGTTTTCTTCCCTCAGTCGAGTTCAAGATTATCTTTGCAATTTCGGCTGGTTATGCTCGAGATTGCTCCAGTCTGACCAAACCCAAGGAAAAACTGAGATAAGCGTGTTAGATTCCTTGGCAGAAAGCAGCAAATGTATACGAAAACAGGAACGGAAAAATAGGAGAATGTTATTCAAATACAAATAACAGGACATGCATTCATACTTACATACACATATACATGCATACATGCATACATATATACTTGCATGCATATACACACACACGCTTCGGTAAGTTATTGTTTATCTATCTTGTATTATTTTACATGTGTATATATTACCGAGGTACGTGTGCATGTTCGTGTACGTGTATCTATTTATGTCCGTTTTGTAAGTTTGTTACAGCAATTTATTGTCATACCTACTTAAGTGTATGTGTACCTATATGTTCGTAACTAAATATCAAAATATCAAAATCTTTTCATTAATATAGAAACTTTCATAGAAGACGTTCTGAAGAAGATTTATGAGGTTTAAATGACACTTAGCTCCGGTTACATGGTTTCTAGTAGTTGAAATTGTTGTAAGCTAATGAAGATGATTATGTAATTTATATTTTTTTCATTATTCATGAATTATGTATGTATAAAGAGTAAAGACCCCTTTGGTCATGAATGACCATGGAATTGCATCAAGAAAGTTAACCGGGCAAGGTTATTTATGGATTATTTACATTATTTACATTTGATGGATATTTGTCCTCATCTGGTTTGTTGTTAACACAACGTTTTGGCTGATATATCCTCCAGCCTTCTTCAGGTGTCTTGGGGAAATTTCGAATCTGGGTTCTCATTCCTAAGATATTTTTCGATATTATTGTTATTATCATCATCATCATCATTATTATTATTATTATTATTATTCAGTAGTTTTATTTTTATTTTTATAGCGTGCTTTCACTTCACTACCGAGCGCAGCTCTGTGTGCCTTGGGTATGTGCTGTGATTTGTTGTGATGCTCTGATGGTTATTGTATGGAAAGTGTTCTGCGTAGGATGTGTGCAGTGCCTAGTAGTGCAATTTTCTGTATGTTATATGTGTTTGTAAGTCCTGGTGTTTTGTTATGTATTTGTCTGAATATTTTTTTTATCATGCCTAATGCACCTACTATGATAGGAATTGTTTCTGTTTTCAGATTCCACATTCTAGTTACCTCTATTTCCAGGTCTTTGTATTTTGAGAGTTTCTCCATTTCTTTTAGAGACACGTTGTCATCTGCCGGTACTGATACATCAATTAGAAAGCATTTTTTTTCTTCATGGTCTCTGACAACTATATCTGGTCTGTTGGCCTTAATTTCTCTATCTGTGTGTATCGGCATATCCCAGAGTATGGTTGCTTTCTCGTTTTCTGTGACCTTTTCTGGTGTGTGCCTATACCATCTTTTTTCTGTTGTTATTCCATAATGTTGGCATAGCTTCCAATGTATGTAAGTTCCAACTCTGTCATGTCTGTGAATATATTCCTTCTTAGCCAGGACTGGGCAGCTAGAGATAATATGATTTATTGTTTCTTGTCCATCTCCACGTATAGAAGGTGGTAGAGGCCTTATACAGCTGGAAAACTACTATAAAATAACCACCATAGGACTGCAAAAATATCTACTTCAGAAGGAAGGAAAACTGATCCAGATAGCGGCAAAACACGAGCAAAACAAAAAACTGTTCTCAGTATTTAAGGAAGCTGACAAATACAAACAAGAAATCATACCACCTAATAAACATCAAGAAGAAGAAGAAGATGAAGAAACAACAAAAGCTATAAAACAAATGAAATCCAAACTAAAGATAGAACAGCAACGAACCATGATAAAACGATGGCAAGAAAAGCCCCTTCATGGTAAATACTGCACTAAACTAAACGCAAAAGAAATAGACAAAGAAAAATCCCAGCAATGGTTGAGAAGCTCAGGACTCAAAGCAGAAACAGAGGGATTTTTAATTGCAGCACAAGACCAAAGCCTCCCCACCAGAAATTACCAAAAACATGTAATGAAAAGAAATATTACAAGTAACTGCAGAATATGTGGAGATGGACAAGAAACAATAAATCATATTATCTCTAGCTGCCCAGTCCTGGCTAAGAAGGAATATATTCACAGACATGACAGAGTTGGAACCTACATACATTGGAAGCTATGCCAACATTATAGAATAACAACAGAAAAAAGATGGTATAGGCACACACCAGAAAAGGTCACAGAAAACGAGAAAGCAACCATACTCTGGGATATGCCGATACACACAGATAGAGAAATTAAGGCCAACAGACCAGATATAGTTGTCAGAGACCATGAAGAAAAAAAATGCTTTCTAATTGATGTATCAATACCGGCTGATGACAACGTGTCTCTAAAAGAAATGGAGAAACTTTCAAAATACAAAGACCTGGAAATGGAGGTAACTAGAATGTGGAATCTGAAAACAGAAACAATTCCTATCATAGTAGGTGCATTAGGCATGATAAAAAAATATTCAGACAAATACATAACAAAAACACCAGGACTTACAAACACATATAACATACAGAAAATTGCACTACTAGGCACTGCACACATCCTACGCAGAACACTTTTCATACAATAACCATCAGAGCATCACAACAAATCACAGCACATACCCAAGGCACACAGAGCTGCGCTCGGTAGTGAAGTGAAAGCACGCTATAAAAATAAAAATAAAACTACTGAATAATAATAATAATAATAATAATAATAATAATAATAATAATAATAATAATAATAATAATGATGATGATGATGATGATGATGATGATGATGATGACGATGATGATTAATAATAAGATAGAAGCAGGACGTGTTTTTCGCTGCTCTGACCAACCCAGCGTGACAACGGAAAAACTGGAAGATCTACTGTTTTCTGTGAGTAATTTGAATTTCCCTCAAAATAAGCTAAGGAACTTACATATCTACAGCTTTGCACATACAAGCGAACACCTAACAAAGAATTTAGAATCATAAATATCTCCAATCTTGTGTGAACAGTCTGCCGTCCCTTCTTTGCCTTTTATTGTAACAACACAATTAAATGCACGATAAAAAAACTATTGAAGTAAGCGTATACCAATATATATACACTGCACAACTACAAAAACTATAAACCACAGCATAACTTTTAAAAAGAAAAGAAAAAATTTCTGAGCATTCGAAAATGTAAACATTCTTCCCTTTGCAAAAATCTTATTTTTTTTCCAAATGGACATCTCAAGAATACTCAAAAACTTTAATATATTACCCAAACACGTAAACACGTAAACATTTATTGCAACAACACAAATGAATTCAGAAATTTATAAAAAAAAAATCATCGAGTGAATATCAGAAAATATGCGTGTGTGAATATACATATATATATACATATGTGTATGGGTATATATATAAAGCTGGATTGCTTTTCAAGATAACGCTGGTACTAGTAAACAGGTTTGACCTTTCCCTGACCCAAAATGTCCTTTGTCCACCATCTGATGGATCTATTTATAGAACATGACCACTCTACCGTGGTGAGGGTGATAGTGATAAGAATAAGAATAATAATAATAAGCTACCGCTGTGATTCTCGAATCTATCCGGAATCGCAGTGTGGCTTTAGAAGAAGCAGATCAACTATCGATATGATATTCTCCATACGCCAACTTCAGGAGAAGTCCAGAGAGCAGAAAATGCCATTATATATGGCCTTCATTGATCTAACAAAGGCTTTTGACTCGGTAAGCAGAACAGGCCTCTTCCTCCTGCTCCAAAAAATCGGATGTCCACCAAAGCTGCTGAGGATCATCAAGTCTTTCCATGATGACATGCAAGGCACCATACAGCACAACGGTCAACATCAGCCGCCTTCCAAATAAAAAACGGGGTAAAGCAAGGCTGTGTCCTCGCTCCTACATTGTTTGGCATCTTCTTCTCACTCTTGCTGTCACATGCCTTTCAGACATCAGATGATGGAGTGTTTCTGCACAGTAGAAGTGACGGAAAACTGTTCAATCTCTCGCGCCTGCGTGCCAAGACCAAAATCAGAAACGTCCTGATCAAGGAGATGTTATTTGCTGATGATGCCGCTCTGGTAACACACACAGAAGAAGCCCTCCAAAGGCTCATTAACTGTTTTGAGCAAGCATGTAACGACTTTGGCTTAGCTATCAGCCTTAAGAAGACCAACATCATGGGCCAGGCTACATCGGACATCCCAAACATACATATTGGAGACCACAGATTACAAGAGGTGGAGAAGTTTACCTATCTGGGCTCTACCGTCACCTACAACCTATCCCTTGACGCTGAGCTCAATATACGCATTGGCAAGGCAGCTGCTGCGATGGCCCAACTCTCCAAACGGGCTTGGGACAACAATAAGCTGACCAAGACCACAAAAATGAAGATCTATCAGGCATGTGTACTCAGCACTCTACTGTATGGAAGCGAGACCTGGACGCTATACACACGCCAAGAGCGTCGCCTAAACATCTTTCACCTGCGCTGCCTCCGAAAAATCCTCCACATCAAATGGCAGAATCATATCCCCAACAAAGATGTCCTCAGGCAAGCAGGAATACCAAGCATGTTTGCACTCCTCACACAAAGACGTATGAGATGGCTTGGGCATGTTAGCCGTATGAAAGATGGCAGAATCCCCAAGGACATACTCTACGGAGAGCTTGCTAGGGGTACTAGGTCTGTGGGTAGACCGATCTTACGTTACAAGGATGTTTGCAAAAGGGATATGAAGGCCTGCAACATCAACATTAGCGGTTGGGAGGCAGTCGCCGGCAACCGTGGAGAATGGCGACGTACAGTAAAAGAGGGTATACAGAGGAGTGACAGAAAGAGAGAGGAGAAATGGAAAGAAAGGAGAGACATAAACAAGAGACCATGGCACTACAATCAGCCAGGAACAGTCTTCGCTACATTTGCAGTACCTGCCAGAGGGAGTGTTTGTCCAGGATAGGACTACACAGCCACAGCAAGAAATGTAACAGGAAATAAAATATAACAGCCGGACTAGACCTAGAAAAAAAAAAAAAAAAAAAATGCGCAACTTCATTGTCTCCCGAGACAGAAAGGATTCCAAACCGCTGTGACTACACATAAAACAATGTCATTGATGATGATGATGATGATGATGATGATGATGACAGTGATGACAGTGATTATGATAATTCTTTTTTTTTTTTTTTTCTCGTATTTTATTCTCATTTTTTCGAACTAATACAGGCAGAGTGAACCTTTCATAAGCTTAAAAAAAAGAAAAAAAAAAGGAAAACTATGCCCGGAGATAAAACTATCAACAAAAAAAATACAGACGAATACAGATCTGCTAGCCTTAAGAAGCTGCACTACGAACAATGTTTACATGCAGAAAATCCTAAACTGACAGATCTGCCTCTTAATGTAAGAGTCGAAGCTCGTCATGCTTCAATGTCAACAAAACACCCTACAATCTGCGATGGTCGGTGAGCGGATTACAAAAGACCACGTACCCGAAAATTGAACCAAAGTCTGATTGAAAAATCAGCTACTGGATCAAATCTTCCCGACACACAGGAGCTGGACGTATCCCACAACTGGAATATTCCAACAGATGGACATCCATGCTCGTCACCAAACACTCAAAAGAAAAAGAAGGAAAAATGGACTAGGGAAGATAATAAAGAAGTTCTTGCAGCCTTCTACCATGCCATATATTTCCCCACAGATAAATCGAACACTATACAAACCTACATAAACTGGAGACAGAAACACCCTGAAGTAAGACCCTACATAGACAGTAACAAACTTGCCAACGTCAGAAGAAACATTATAAAAAAAAATTACTGACTGAAGTAGAGATTGATCAAATTAGACAAGCAGTAACGAATAGAATGAACGAAGCTGCAGCTAAAGAAGATAATACAGAGGAAATAATTATAGACCAGCTCAGAGCTAATAAAAACGAAGTAAGGATTGAAAGAGTTAGCGTAAGTGATAGGCAAAGTGAAATACTCCCTGAACCAATCATAAACACTAAGACAGATGAACATCAAATAGATGAAGAAAGTCACACAAATATTGACCCGACAGAACTACATGAGCTAAAAAGTCAAATCATGATTGAATGGCTGAAAATTAAAGAAACCAGTATGGATGAACGTGATACACTCCCTAAAATCCGCAACTCTAACCAAAACATGAAAATAATTGGTAAAATCCGGCTTGCACTTAAGGATATAATTTCAGCTAATGATGTTGATATCACAGATCTCAACCACCTATACTATGCATCCGCGAAAATCTCAACGATCCTATGTGGTGAAAAAATTAGAAAACGGCAACATTTCCACAAAAAGCCTTCTTGGCAAGAGCGCCTGCAACAACAAATTAAACTATTTAGATCTGACATTGAATATTTGAAAAACCTTAAGGTTCATAAGACTACCAAACCTGCAAAAAAACCCAAAAACTAATGAAAAAATATAATATGAAAACTATACTTGATATTGATGCCACCATAGAAACCATCAAGCAAAAGGTATCTGCTAAAGCTGCCCGCATAGCGAGGTATGAAAAGCGTATTAGATTCTTCAGGGACAACAACATGTTCAAAAATAACCCAAAAAATTTTTACAGGAAGATAGGAAAAACAGCGTTTACTGCAAGGTCTGTACCATCAAAAGAAGAAGTGCAGGGATTTTGGAATAAAATTTGGGAAGAAGAAAAAACACACAGCGAAAAGGCCCCCTGGATTGATAGAATATCTAAAGAACTGGACTCCTTAGAAGAGCAAAAGTGGGAGGGTGTCAAGGTAGAAGATATAAGATCTGCTCTCAGGAGGTGAAGCAAATGGAAGTCTCCAGGAAAGGATAAAATCCCTAACTTTTAGTTGAATGCCTTCCCAGAGAGCCATGAACTGCTAACAGAACTTTACAATGATGTTTTGCAACACCCTAGTAGGATGCCTCCTTGGCTAGTTAATGGGTTAACATTCCTGCTTCCAAAAAGTGAAGAAACAAATGAACCAAAAAACTATAGACCCATAACCTGCTTAACAACTATGTACAAAACGCTAACATCTGTCCTGACGGAATATAC
Organism: Octopus sinensis; assembly: GCF_006345805.1. NCBI lineage: Eukaryota > Metazoa > Mollusca > Cephalopoda > Octopoda > Octopodidae > Octopus > Octopus sinensis. The sequence goes on along the minus strand of NC_043001.1, from coordinate 122,214,830 downwards.
TTATAGTTTTTTAACAGACAGCAGCATATTCCCTAATGAACAGAAAGGATGTAAACGTGGATCCTACGGCTGTAAAGATCAACTACTCATCAATAAGATGATCTTAGAAGATTGTCACAAACGACACAAAAACTTATCAATAGCCTGGATAGACTATAAAAAGGCTTTTGATAGCCTACCACATAGCTGGATTAATAAATGCCTAGAAATGTATAAGATAGCACCTGCCCTGCGAAACTTTTTGTCTGTAAGTATGAGATCATGGAGAACCACACTAACTTTGAACAGTGACAATGAATCTCTAAATGCTGGTGATGTACAAATTTCATGTGGCATTTTCCAGGGTGACTCACTGTCACCGCTCCTTTTCTGTTTAGCCTTAATACCTCTCTCAAAACTGCTCAATGACGCGCAGTACGGATATAAAATGTTTGATAAAAATATAAATCATCTCATTTACATGGATGATTTAAAGCTCTTTGCAAAAAATGACCAACAACTCAAGGGCTTACTAGCGATTGTCAAACAATTCAGTGACGACATCAGAATGCAATTTGGCCTCGATAAATGTGCAAAAGCTACCTTTATCAAAGGAAAAATGACAGAAACATCTAACGTTAACCTTGACCAGCAGAATGTCATAAAAGAACTAGACCCAGCAGAGAACTACAAGTATCTAGGGGTAATTGAAGGAGAAGGAATAAGGCATTCAGAGATGAAGGAAAGGATCAGGAGAGAATGTTATCGCAGAGTAAGAGCAATACTCAAGACAGAGCTGAATGCAAGAAACAGGATCGAAGCGATCAATGCATTAGCCATACCAGTCGTGACTTACAGTTTCAATATCGTTAACTGGTCAATTACTGAAATATGTAATCTTGACAGAAAAATACGAAAACTGTTGACAATGCATAGAATGCACCACCCTAAGGCAGATACAGAACGACTTTATCTGCCAAGAAAAGAGAGAGGCCGTGGACTTTTACAACTGGCAATAACAATGAAGATTGCTACAATTGGCCTAGACACCTACCTGAAAAACTCTGAGGACTGGATGTTAAAACTTGTCTCAAAACATGAAAACAAGAAAGCATCATACTCAGTAACAAAACAGGCAAAGGAATATCTAAGTGAATTCCGAATACAACAAATTTCGGAATTAGAGATAGACATACAAGAAAGAGGCACACAAAAAGCTAAGCGCATGAAAACCCGTGCTAAATCTGCGGCCTTAGATATTCTGAATAATAAATGGCAAGAAAAACCTCTCTATGGCAAATACCCAAAGAGAGCAAATAATGCAGATGTTGACAAAGCCCTGACCCATCAATGGCTAATGGCCTCTGGCTTAAAATCTGAAACAGAGGGTTTTATCATAGCAGCTCAAGATCAATGCCTACCAACAAGAAACTACCAGGCCAACATATTAAAGATCAGAAGCAGTCCAACGTGTCGTGTATGCAAGCAACAAAATGAAACCATTGACCATGTGGTCTCCAAGTGCAGTCTTCTAGCGCCTACAGAGTATCTCAACAGGCACGATAGAGCTGCACAATATATTCACTGGGTAATCTGCAAAAACCTGGATTTGCTCCATGAAAAAAACTGGTGGGAACACAAACCACCCTCAGTGCTTGAAAATGACCACATCTCACTCATCTGGAACTTCACCATTCAAACTGACAGAAAGATAGATGCAAATAGGCCAGACATCATATTGAAAGACTTCAAACAAAGAACATGCCTCCTCATTGATATGACTGTCCCAATCGATATAAACGTATCTGTCAAGACCTACCAAAAACTGAGCAAATATAAAGATCTTGAAATAGAAATCAGCAAAATGTGGAACCTGAAGACTAAAACAATACCTGTTGTCATAGGTGCCCTGGGAATGATAGCGAAAGGGGCTGATAGCTACCTAACTCAGATACCAGGAAACCCAAAAATGGCAGAAATTCAAAAGATAGTGCTCATGGGAACTGCTCATATCCTACGCAAAATACTTTCTATGTAATCTCAAGGTTTAAAACAAACATAATTTTCGGTTAAAAAAAAAAGAAAAAAAAAACCTTTTTTTAGACAGTCATTAGTACATATCATGAATAGCGATAGCGAAACCGGTCGATATATTAAAAATTATTAAAACTATGTAAGTGTGCGTATTTTCCTTTTTTAATTTGTTATATATATATATATATATATAATATATATATATATATATATAGATAGATAGATAGATAGATAGATAGATAGATAGATACATATGTATATACACCTCTATTTCCTTCTATAATATATTTTTCGAAATCTTTCTCTCTTAATCTGAAACAAAGACAGAAAATGGCTTACGCTATAAGAACCATAACTTTCGACTTCTGTGATTATAAAGTACTTTCAATATTTAATGTATATAGGGTGGTGAGCTGACAGAAGTGTTAACATATCGTCCAAAATGCTTAGTGGCATTTCGTCTGTCCTTAGGTTCTGAGTTCAAATTCCGCCCGGGTTGACTTTGCCTTCCACCCTGTCAGGATCGAAATTTTTTATTACTAATTCAGGACTGAAGGTCGAAGAAATCGATTTATCCATTCGCCACCCCCGTCAAAATTTCTGGCCTTGTGCCAATATTTGAAATATCAATTATATCTTTTAAAAATTTGATAATGTCAGATATAATTTTAAATATTTCAGGATAATACGCATGCACACATCCATAGACATGTACCATATATATACATGCACACACATCCATACATGTATATACCATATATACATACGCACACATACATACATACATACATACATACATACATACATACATACATACATACATACATACATATATATATATATAATATATATATATATATATATATATATGTATATATATATATATATATATATATTATATATATATATATATATATATATTATATATATATATATATATTACATATATATGCTAGCTAAAGGTGACCCGCTCTACGCGCGGGTAAGAGTGTGGTTGTTACTTTCTGTTGCTTCCTTTCAGCACGTAAAAAGCACCACCCGAACGTGGTCGATTGCAGCGCCGCCTTGACTGGCTTCTGTGCCGGTGGCACGTAAAAAGCACCAATCGATCATGGCCGCTGCCAGCGCCCCTGGCACCTGTGCTGGCGGCACGAAAAAAGCACCCACTACACTCACAGAGTGGTTGGCGTTAGGAAGGGCATCCACCTGTAGAAACACTGCCAGATCAGACTGGAGCCTGGTGCAGCCTCCTGGCTTCCCAGACCCCGGTCAAACTGTCCAACCCGTGCTAGCACGGAAACAGACATTAAACGATGATGATGATGATGATGATTCTCCCTCTTTGTTTCTCTCTCACTTTCCCACTCTCTTACTTTTCTTTTCTCTCGAACTCTTCCTCGCTTTCTCTTACTCCATATCTTTATCTATCTCTCTCCCATTTATAAACAACAAAAGATCTTGAGTAAGTTGAGAAATAAAATATTTAGAAAGATCAATCATAAATATCAGGCAGTGGCAACGGAAAGGTCTGCTTCCAGGCAGACAGCAGAACACTAACATTTAAAAGGAACAGACGAACTTGCGAGCTGAATAAAAATAATAAAATATTGGAAACCAAAGTTTGAAGGGATAGAATCTGAGGATAGTAGAGTCACCATGGCTGGCATTTCTTAACGACGGACAGCAACGTATTGACAGTTTAACGGCTGGCGTAAAATTTTGAACTTGATGTAAAAGAAAATTCCTAAACACCAAGTTTTGAAGTGATTCTTTCTCACGACAGTACACTCACCATGGCAAGCATTCAAAACTTCTTCCTCGTGGACGGCAACACATTGACGATTAAAAGGCTGGCGCAAATTTTTTAGCTTGATGTAATAGAGAATTCCTAAACACCCGCTCCTTTAAATTTTAATCCCCTTTCAGCCCCATTTAGACCCCTTTTTACATTTTGGTTAATATAACCCGATTTCATTCGGGTCTACTGGGGCCACATTTTATAAGATGAGGAATTTGTCCTAGAGGTCACGCCTTTCATTTGAGGAAAAAAATAGTTGTCATGCAAAATTGCCAGCACTTTTAACATAGGTGTGCATATTTTCAGCTCAACCGACCACATAATGCACACATTATATATATATATATGTATATATATATATTATATATATATATGTATATATATATATGTATATATATATATGTGTGTGTGTGTGTGTGCACGCATTATATATACAAATGTACACAAATTATATATATATATGTATAAATTAAATTAGAGATAAAACCACTAATAGGCAAATCAAACAGTGAAAAACCAAAAACAAAAACATAAAAATATAATATAATATAGAAAATATGTAAAATATAAAATTGAAAAATTTAAATTATTTAAATTTAAAATAAAAATTATTAAATTATATTTATAATTTGTTTAAATATATATATAACTATCAAAAAGTATTAAAAAGTTTAATATACATACATACAGATATATACACTTTGTATATATACATTATATATACATATTTATATATAGAACACACACACACATATATAAATGAACGCAATAAATATCTGATTCATAATATTTGTTCTCATGATTGTGTCGTGGATGTGGCGATGATAATTCTCTCTATGAATGCAGACAGCAAGATATAGAACGCCGTTTGACGAAGTTATAAAGAGAGAGTGAAGGGGAGTTAGACCGGAAGGGAGGAAATAGCGTGAATGAGGGAGGAAGACAGATACATAAAAGAATGAGAGTCGACTTGTCAAAGTGGGTTTTTGGCCCTAGCAACGACACCTTCTAAGATAGATTTCTAACCTAGTCCACGGGCATCCTCCTCTCATTTTACATGTCCCTGTAAATTTTGGAGTCAACCAGACGGGATCTAGTGGCCTTTAAACCATTCCAGACAAACAATACAAACAAACTTTTCGCATTTCAGTTTTATAAATACATTCATACATACATACATACATATACATACATACATACATACATACATACATACATACATACATACATATATATATATTACATACATGCAAGCAAAGTGCGTGAGAATAAGAACTAAAAATGTGTTTAAATTTAGCAGGACATTTATTTAACTGATATCGAGGCTAAAAGCTGACAATAACGTCAGCAGTGACAGAAATAGCAATATCTGCTACGTATTTGTTTATGAAGAGAAGAGGCTGAAACAGAGGGATCTGTTCTACTTCTTATAACATTCCATTGCCTAAATTTCTGGGGGGAAATATTCGGGTTCTGACCGCATTCTTATTGTCACTTCAGTTAATAGTGAGACAAGTTGCTAACATGTTGTTCGCTGGCCTATTAGTAGCCTTTATAGTTCTCGGATGTTTTCTAAATCTTCTACGAAAATATTTGAAATTACTGTCGGATTGCAGACACCTACCAAGCATGAAGAGTTGGCATATAATCGGTGATGTACCAAAACTGATCGGAAATAACAAAGGTTGGTTTTCTTCATTTTAACCCATTGAATGTGTATGCAATGTCAAATGTGCATGAGCTAAATCTCCTATCTTCGGGAAGTGTATTTTTGTTCTTGTTGATTTGTGTGTCCCAGAAAACCTTTACTTTTATTGATAACAAGGTTAAGTGGAAACTGATGACAAAAAAAGAGGAAGGAGATAAACTAATATTTATTTGAACTTTTGGCACAGAGACCCCAAAGATAAACTTATATTGTGAGATAGGTACACCAATATTTACTTTGTTGATTGATAGCCTCACCAGTCTGTAACTTCCGCAACGTGACATCTAGTAATATGTCTATTAAATTACATGCTACCTACAAAAAACACTGAATAGTGGTTTTACTAACTTATATACAACCTGTAAAATATTGAGTGTAATTTGTGCCAGTTTCCATACCATTCAGTTTTTCTTGTTGTTGACCTTTTACAGAATACCTTTTTTTTTATTCTCTTATCTGGGACAGCGCTATTGCTATGCAAACAATCATACAAAAGAGACTTATATTCTGACTGTGACTCATTAACAATCTACATCTAATTCATACACTTTTTGTCTCTTCGATCTGCCTAGATTTATGCTACTTCAATGGCCTCAGCTTCTTGTTGCATCTGCCCACCCATCCCACAAAGCCTACTCAACGTACTCGTCTTTCGCTACACAAAATGTTTCACTCCTAGACGCAACTCCTTAACCACAAGAAATTTAGTTGGATTAAAGTTTAAAGTTTAATTTTTCACCAGTTTTACATTTTCATAGCGAACTTTTCTTCTTTTTAACCAATCTGTTTCAGACTTGTATAGGTGTATCATGCAATTCTCAGAAGAATATCGGGAACATGGTCTATTGTGCCTCTGGATTTGTTTCCAGCCAGTCATTCTTGTCTTCAAAGATAAATATGTACATGTAAGTGGTTTTATAATTAATGCTGTTATCATTGGAGGGAAATGATTGCTCATGTTCACTTAGTTGATATTAGCCAGGAAAATTCTGTTAAACATCATCTGCTTAAATGAATAGTTGAGCCAACGAAGGATCTATGTAGCCACTCGACCAGCTAGAAATAGCAGACAAAGCTCGCTCAGACCACGTCCTTAGCAAATTCTAACAATCTACATTAGATAACGTAATATAGTTACGTCATTGTTCACGGGTCTGCTTAATCAGAGCCGGCATGGTTGACTGAACACCAACAAAAGCTATACATAAAAGCCATGTTAGCATTTTGAATGCAGGTGATTTCAAAAAGCTAAGTAACAATAAAATAATATAATGATGAATAAAATAATATAAATATTAGTCATTAACTTCTTTTTTCCACAAGTGCAGGTCAGAAATCAGTGCTCTTAAATGAAGTATAGCTTTCCGGATATTTTTTGAGGTAGTGACAGAACAATCTCTTAGTAAACGCAAAACAATGTGGGGCATTTTTCTGCATTATACTTGAGCGTGAAGGGCAGTGCTTATGAGCCTTTGCGGAGTTAACGAAAGCGATTTGGTGGAGATATAAAAATATTCTCAAACTGGAAAACCAGTTCGAATGCTTACAACAGAGTGAACTCCATTCCAGGCACCTAAGTTCCTAGGAGGTTGTTTTCCTACTTAAGAGGGTTGTATCTATCACTTTTCGCCTTCCTTCTTTACTATTCGTGGGTCAAAGGGGTATACAACATCAACTACATAGCATATATTGCGCACCTTGACCACCACCACTAGGTCCGGTCTGTTATACCCTAGCAATTATTTTGAGTTCAAATTCCACCGAGGTCAACTTTGTCTTTCATCATTTTTGGGGTCGATAAATTAAGTACCAGTTGCGTACTGAGATTCGATCTAATCAGCTAGCTCGCTCCCCCAAAATTTCCGACCTTGTACCTATAGTAGAAAGGATTATTATTATTATTTATTATTATTATTATTATTATTATTATTATTATTATTATTATTATTATTATTATTATTGAGTGAGAGAGCAGTTCATGCCATCAAAGTGACACTGGGGTAAAATATACGAAGCCCAATATACCCATCATGACTACCCGTCTGATAAGGGTACACCAGGCACATGCATCACAACCATATGTGCGCGACATGGTGATCTCATATCAAGATAAACAGCACATGACCTTGCAGGTGGGGCCCAGTTAGAATTTTCTTCATGTTGAGTAGCCCATCCCGCTCAAAAGGTCCCTGAATAAGGGTTGTTTAAGGATGTTGAAAGAACCACCCATGTTTCCAGAGGTGAATTATTCAAACCCCAAAGAATCCCCCTCAACACATGGCTATGATGCTCCCCCACTACTTCTGCTCGTGATCAGAGATGCACATATCGTCAGCCACTAAGGGACATGCTCAACTGGTTAAGGTCAAACAACTGACAAGCAAATCTGTGGTATTGAGCAGAATATTTGCTGTAGCCCATCTTTTATACCAAGACAAAACAATGTACATGATAACACTTCCAATCAGTTAAGATCAGAAGCCATGAGAGCCACTGCCTGGTACTGCATCAGGGCATTATTATTATTATTTTATTATTATTATTATATATTATTATTATTATTATTATTATTATTATTATTATTATTATTATTATTATTCAGTAGTTTTATTTTCATAGCGTGCTTTCACTTCACTACCGAGCGCAGCTCTGTGTACCTTGGGTATGTGCTGTGATTATTATTATTATTATTATTATTATTATTATTATTATTATTATTATTATTATTATTATTATTATTGAGTGAGAGAGCAGTGCATGCCATCAAAGTGACACTGGGGTAAAATATACGAAGCCCAATATACCCATCATGACTACCCGTCTGATAAGGGTACACCAGGCACATGCATCACAACCATATGTGCGCGACATGGTGATCTCATATCAAGATAAACAGCACATGACCTTGCAGATGGGGCCCAGTTAGAATTTTCTTCATGTTGAGTAGCCCATTCCGCTCAAAAGGTCCCTGAATAAGGGTTGTTTAAGGATGTTGAAAGAACCACCCATGTTTCCAGAGGTGAATTATTCAAACCCCAAAGAATCCCCCTCAACACATGGCTATGATGCTCCCCCACTACTTCTGCTCGTGATCAGAGATGCACATATCGTCAGCCACTAAGGGACATGCTCAACTGGTTAAGGTCAAACAACTGACAAGCAAATCTGTGGTATTGAGCAGAATATTTGCTGTAGCCCATCTTTTATTATTATTATTATTATTATTATTATTATTATTATTATTATTATCATCATTATTATTATTATTATTATTATTATTATTATTATCATCATTATTATTATTATTATTATTATTATTATTATTATCATCATCATCATCATCATCATCATCATCATCATCATCATCATCATCATTATTATTATTATTATTATTATTATTATTATTATTATTATTATCATTATCATCAGCATTATTATAGAGAAAGTGTGTCCCTTTTTGGTTAAAGGGGTTACATTCAAAATTGTAAGATTGTGGTTTTGATTTCAGGATGTAATCGGTAATACAAAACATATAGAAAAAAATCTTTTCTATAAATTGTTAGAACCCTGGCTAGGAAATGGTCTGCTCACAAGGTATGTATTTTTATTTTTACTTATTTGACTAAGGTCCTGCCAGGGCACCATCTTGAAGGGCTTAATCGAACAATTTGACCTCAGAACTTATGTTTGTCAGCCGAGTACTTATTATACCGATCTCTTCTGCCAAACCTCTAACTCACAGACACGTAAACAAATCAACACTGGTTGTCAAGTGATGAGGGAACCAACTCAAACATATACATACATACATACATACATACATACATACATACATACATACATACATACATACATACATACATGGTAGCTGCCCCCTCGTTATCGAGTATGGCCATAGCACGAAGCTTAATCAATGTTGTTATCGTGCAATGCCTGTGCGAGAAATTATGCATATATGTTTGTATTAATATGCCTGTTCAGCATTATATAATACAATTGTAAATTCACAAAGCAATGCAACTAACGAAAGCTAACACTTCAGATCACCAGTTGAACTCTAAATATCAACGGTTCACCTCTAAATGTCAACACAAAATTCCCTCTTTATATTTACAGAATTGGACTAAATCACATTAATTTGGTCAGTAAAAGCAAACCGACAGAGAAAAAACACATTGTACTACTTTTTCCACATATGAACGCCCTCAGATCAATTAAATAAAAGTGCCAGTTAAAAAAAGCAAGAGATATACACCTTAATTTAAGTAAAATAACCCGAAGAAATATTATTTCGCTTCCTTTTAAGGCGGTATGTTCCTTAATTTTCTGTCAGAACCTCTCACACCTCCTGAAATATATATATATATATATATATAATATATATATATATATATATATATATATATATTATATATATATATATATATTATATATATATATATAAATTAATTAAGGGTAGAAATTGATATTAGTCAATTAAAACCAGTGGTCTAGCATATTAAAAAGAATCCGAAGATTAAAATATTTATATAAACCAATTAAGGACTGAACACGAAAAGTGGACAGTCAACATGCTAGATATAGACGTCAAATCGCCATTCTCCACAAAGATTATGTTCTCAAATAAAATAAAATTCAGCATAAACCAAAGCAATAAATAAGACAAATGAAAATATACGAAATGAAATAATCACCTGTGTACCGATCAGTTTCAGTTATTAATATCGGCAAGGATATCTGTAACTTCGTCAGCACAGTCTGTTATGAACATAATTTGCTGGACTAGATGCAAAAAACGATACCGGAGTTTCGCATGCATAAAGTACAACCGATTAAGTTCGAATGTATCTTTCAAATGCCTTTACTTTTGGCGCGCTGAGACCCGAAAAACCAGCCAGCAGCTAATAATTAGCAGCAGTCAATTTATCGTTTTAAGAACATATATTTATATTAAAATTTAATTAAGGGTAGAAATTGATATAAAATATATGTTCTTAAACCGATAAATTGACTGCTGCTAATTATTAGCTGCTGGCTGGTTTTTCGGGTCTCAGCGCGCCAAAAGTAAAGGCATTTGAAAGATACATTCGAACTTAATCGGTTGTACTTTATGCATGCGAAACTCCGGTATCGTTTTTTGCATCTAGTCCAGCAAATTATGTTCATAACAGACTGTGCTGCCGATATTAATAACTGAAACTGATCGGTACACAGGTGATTATTTCATTTCGTATATTTTCATTTGTCTTATTTATTGCTTTGGTTTATGCTGAATTTTATTTTATTTGAGAACATAATCTTTGTGGAGAATGGCGATTTGACGTCTATATCTAGCATGTTGACTGTCCACTTTCGTGTTCAGTCCTTAATTGGTATATATATATATATATATATATATATTATATATATATATATTGTATAAAAGGGCTTAGTAAAATAAATTACTTTGCCACATACTGAACTCATTAGAAATAGCAACCAAAAAAGATTTTTTAGCCATTTCCAATACTTAAAGAAAATTTCTCTCAGGTATGATTACTCAAAATACCCACGAAGGTATGGGGGTAAAACATTAAAAAATCACAAGTGCAAAGATTATTTGAGAACGTACGTTTCTAGATCAGCCAAATACAATTCGACATTTCTTTCGTCAGCCCAAAATTTCTTAATTCGGATTTGGAAACACTGAAAGTAGGAGCATACCCTTTTGGCGACTTTTCACCTCAGAAGATCCGTTCAAAACTAACAGTGCCAACAAATTCAAAATATGCAAGCGAAGAATTCCTGCTCTCCCCCTTCCACCCACGTGGGTCAGACTAGTAAACACCATATTTTATCGGTGAAAACCGAGGCATTAAACAGAGAGAAATGAATTATAATTCTTCGCTTGCATATTTTGAATTTGTTGGCACTGTTAGTTTTGAACGGATCTTCTGAGGTGAAAAGTCGCCAAAAGGGTATGCTCCTACTTTCAGTGTTTCCAAATCCGAATTAAGAAATTTTGGGCTGACGAAAGAAATGTCGAATTGTATTTGGCTGATCTAGAAACGTACGTTCTCAAATAATCTTTGCACTTGTGATTTTTTTAATGTTTTTACCCCCATACCTTCGTGGGTTATTTTGAGTAATCACTACCTGAGAGAAATTTTCTTTAAGTATTGGAAATGGCTAAAAAATCTTTTTTGGCTGCTATTTCTAATGAGTTCAGTATGTGGCAAAGTAATTTATTTTACTAAGCCCTTTTATACATGTAATATTTTGAATTCGTCTTAAATGGTCCCTTTACATACTGAATACTTGGTGAAATTGATTAATAACTAATTAATTTTACCCTCATTGTTGAAATTATAATTCATTCTCTCTGTTTAATGCCTCGGTTTTCACCGATAAAATATGGTGTTTACTAGTGACCCACGTGGGTGGAAGGGGGAGAGCAGGAATTCTTCGCTTGCATATTTTGAATTTGTTGGCACTGTTAGTTTTGAACGGATCTTCTGAGGTGAAAAGTCGCCAAAAGGGTATGCTCCTACTTTCAGTGTTTCCAAATCCGAATTAAGAAATTTTGGGCTGACGAAAGAAATGTCGAATTGTATTTGGCTGATCTAGAAACGTACGTTCTCAAATAATCTTTGCACTTGTGATTTTTTAATGTTTTTACCCCCATACCTTCGTGGGTTATTTTGAGTAAGCACTACCTGAGAGAAATTTTCTTTAAGTATTGGAAATGGCTAAAAAATCTTTTTTGGCTGCTATTTCTAATGAGTTCAGTATGTGGCAAAGTAATTTATTTTACTAAGCCCTTTTATACAATGTAATATTTTGAATTCGTCTTAAATGGTCCCTTTACATACTGAATACTTGGTGAAATTGATTAATAACTAATTAATTTTACCCTCAATTGTTGAAATATATATATATAGTTAGCAAGAAATGATGAGATAATCCAGTCGTTTACCTCATGAAGCATTCATACTATAGCCAGCTACCTGAAGTTGCATAAAGGAGAATTTTTTCTCCTGTGGAATTAGGTTTCGGACCAGCAGGAAATCTTTCTGGCGTATCCTGTCTCCAAACTTAGTTCGAGAATCGTGTTGTTCTCAATTAATTTTGAGAATTGTTCGCAGAAAAAGTTGGTTTATGTGGAGTTATACAACAACTGTGAGAAGCTGTGTTCCAGTTTCAAATTGAAGGCCAGGAGTACCATGTGGCCAAAGGATTTTATGCTGTGTGTTTTGAACTGTCGCTCTCTCTTCTATCTTTTATTTTCAAACACTTTATTGAACTTTTTATCTTTTTTCTTCTTCTTCCTGTTTGGTTGAGACTGTCTTTGTGATTTTTCCTTTGAATTGTTTTGAATTTTTGAACTATTGTTTGAACTTTTCATTTAACATGGCAAAAACAATGAAAAAAATGTGGAGTGGGAAATAGTGCCACCCAAGAAATGGTTGGAAGAGTTCGAAAAGAAGACGGTGGTGTTGAGGACTTACTCCAAGTCCCTCGACAACATCATCGTCTTTGAGAAAAATGTAAATGAAAAAGAGTTGGTGGGACATATATCAACTATTAAGTATATCTCTCGGGGGTCAAATACGCAACGGTGTGGTTGCTATTTGACACCTACGAGGTGGCTCGCAAATTCGCGAGCCAGCCTCTGGAGGACAAAGAAATTTTGTTTCTTCCCACTTATTGTGGGAAGAAGTTGACGAGGACTTGTGTCTGTGGCTTGCCACCCGTAATTGAGCCCGAGTGGATAGAGGATACTATCTGCCGGCGTCTGGGTGGCAGCAGTACCAAGCTCCTCAATGTGAATATCCTGCCTGCAGCTGATTGGGAGGGGTCAAAAGCTATTACACCCTGTGGACACAATCAGCCGAAAATCTAGTATTTCCAGATTTTTTAAGAATGGCCGAGTCTAGTTATCCGGTGATAGTTGCGAGACACCCCCCACCAAGTGTCACCTGTACCTGGAACCGGGCTATATTAAAAAGAACTGACCTCAGGACCAAAATAAGGTCCTGCTCCCTCATTGGAGGAAGAGGAAGAGGAAGTCGAGGAGGTGGAAACCTCCTCGAAAAGAGCAAGAAATGAAAGGTGGGCAACAATGGTTGCCCACCGAAGGATCCGCAAGCTGCGGGAGGGAGGGAAGATCCGCTGGACAAAACGGAGGATCTCCACCCTCCCGTGGCTCAAGGGGAAAAAGAAAAACGGGGTAAGAATTAAGACGAAAGATTCTACAAAGCAGTGCTCCAGCATGACCGTCGTCTAATGACTGAAACAAATAAAAGGTTAAAGATGCGAGCTGGAAGTTAGGAGTCCTTAAACCCAAATTGTTTGATCAACGCTTGAATGCTTTTGGCCATGAATCTACTTAATCAGTTCTGGCAAGGGGGAACTAACAAAAACGAGAACATCAATAGAACAAAAGTAGCTGCGACTTATGATTTTCATTTTCCAGTTGCTGTTATTTTATTTCTCGAAAAAATAACTATTTATAAAACTTCCTTAAAATTAATGAAATATTCAAGTGTTATTCTTTGATTGCTATTTTCAGTACAGGATCAAAATGGTTCAAATCGAGGAAGATGTTGACACCATCCTTCCATTATAACATTTTGAATAATTTCCTTACTGTAATGCAGAACCAATCAAATATACTATGTAAGAAACTGGACAAAATGGTTGGTAAAGGAGAATTCAATATTCGCCCGTATATTACAAATTTTGCTTTGGATACTATAACAGGTAAAGTCATATCTTTATATGCTGCCACTCTACCTTATGTTCACATTATTTTTAATATCATGATCACAATTATCCTCATCATTCTCCTCCTCATCCGCATGAATATCATTATTATTATTATTATTATTATTATTATTATTATTATTATTATTATTATTATTATTATTATTATTATTATTATTCTATGTTTGACTTTTGTCTGTACATGTTGGCTCCAAGTCTCACCCAGAGACCTCAAGAGACAACAGGTTGGAAGTTCACGTTGTTGTTATGCCTAGTGTGCCATATATTTGGGGGTTTTTTTGGTGTTGTACTAGTGAATGTCTAATACATAAATTTAAAAAAAAGAAAAGAAAAAAAAGTTTGTTTTAAACCTTGGGATTACATAGAGAGTATTTTGCGTAGGAAATGAGCAGTTCCCATGAGCACTATCTTTTGAATTTCTGCCATTTTGGGGTTTCCTAGTATCTGAGTTAGGTAGCAATCAGCCCCTTTCGCTATCATTACCAGGGCACCTATGACAACAGGTATTGTTTTAGTCTTCAGGTTCCACATTTTGCTGATTTCTATTTCAAGATCTTTATATTTGCTCAGTTTTTGGTAGGTCTTGACAGATACGTTTATATCGATTGGGACAGTCATATCAATGAGGAGGCATGTTCTTTGTCTGAAGTCTTTCAATATGATGTCTGGCTTATTTGCATCTATCTTTCTGTCAGTTTGAATGGTGAAGTTCCAGAGGAGTGAGATGTGGTCATTTTCAAGCACTGGAGGTGGATTGTGTTCCCACCAGTTTTTTTCTTGGGGCAAATCCAGGTTTTTTCAAATTACCCAGTGAATATATTGTACAGCTCTATTATGCCTGTTGAGGTACTCTGTAGGCGCTAGAAGACTGCATTTGGAGACAACATGATCAATGGTTTCATTTTGTTGTCGGCATACACGACATGTTGGGCTACTGCCGTTCTTTAATATGTTGGCCTGGTAGTTTCTTGTTGGTAGGCATTGATCTTGAGCTGCTATGATAAACCCTTCTGTTTCAGATTTTAAGCCAGAGGGCATTAGCCATTGATAGGTCAGGGCTTTGTCAATATCTGCATTATTCGCTCTCTTTGGGTATTTGCCATAGAGATGTTTTTCTTGCCATTTATTATTCAGAATATCTAAGGCCGCAGTTTTTGGCACGGGTTTTCATGCGCCTAGCTTTTTCTGTGCTTGTTTCTTGTATGTCTATCTCTACTTCCGAAATTGGTTGTATTCGGAATTCACTTAGATATTCCTTTGCCTGTTTTGTTACTGAGTATGATGCTTTCTTGTTTTCATGTTTTGAGACAAGTTTTAACATCCAGTCCTCAGAGTTTTTCAGGTAGGTGTCTAGGCCAATTGTAGCAATATTCATTGTTATTGCCAGTTGCAAAAGACCACGGCCTCCCTCTTTTCTTGGCAGATAAAGTCGTTCTGTATCTGCCTTAGGGTGGTGCATTCTATGCATTGTCAAAAGTTTTCTTATTTTTCTGTCAAGATTACATATTTCAGTAATTGACCAGTTAACGATATTGAAACTGTAAGTCACGACTGGTATGGCTAATGCATTGATCGCTTCGATCCTGTTTCTTGCATTCAGCTCTGTCTTGAGTATTTCTCTCACTCTTCGATAGCATTCTCTCCTGATCCTTTCCTTCATCTCTGAATGCCTTATTCCGTTCCCTTCAATTACCCCTAGGTATTTGTAGCTCTCCGCTGGGTCTAGTTCTTTTATGACATTCTGCTGGTCAAGGTTAACGTTAGATGTTTCTGTCATTTTTCCTTTGATAAAGGTAGCTTTTGCACATTTATCGAGGCCGAATTGCATTCTGATGTCGTCACTGAATTGTTTGACTATCGCTAGTAAGCCCTTGAGTTGTTGGTCATTTTTTGCAAAAAGCTTTAAATCATCCATGTAAATGAGATGATTTATATTTTTATCAAACATTTTATACCCGTACTGCGCATCATTGAGCAGTTTTGAGAGAGGTATTAAGGTTAAACAAAAGAAGAGTGGTGACAGTGAGTCACCCTGGAAAATGCCACACGAAATTTTTACATCACCAGCATTTAGGGATTCATTGTCACTGTTCAGAGTTAGTGTGGTTCTCCATGATCTCATACTTACAGTCAAAAAGTTTCGCAGAGTAGGTGCTATCTTATACATTTCCAGGAATTTCCTAATCCAGCTATTTGGTAGGCTATCAAAAGCCTTTTTATAGTCTATCCAGGCTATTGATAAGTTTTTGTGTCGGTTGTGACAATCTTCTAAGATCATCTTATTGATGAGTAGTTGATCTTTACAGCCGTAGGATCCACGTTTACATCCTTTCTGTTCATTAGGGAATATGCTGCTGTCTGTTAAAAAACTATAAGTATATTCCGTCAGGACAGATGTTAGCGTTTTGTACATAGTTGTTAAGCAGGTTATGGGTCTATAGTTTTTTTGGTTCATTTGTTTCTTCACTTTTTGGAAGCAAGAATGTTAACCCATTAACTAGCCATGGAGGCATCCTATTAGGGTGTTGCAAAACATCATTGTACAGTTCTGTTAGCAGTTCATGGCTCTCTGGGAAGGCAATCAGCCAGAAGTTAGGAATTTTATCCTTTCCTGGAGACTTCCATTTGCTTGACCTCCTGAGAGCAGATCTTATATCTTCTACCTTGACACCCTCCCACTTTTGCTCTTCTAAGGGGTCCAGTTCTGTAGATATTCTGTCAATCCAGGGGGGCTTTTCGTTGTGTGTTTTTTCTTCTGCCCAAATTTTATTCCAAAATCCCTGCACTTCTTCTTTTGATGGTACAGACCTTGCAGTAAACGCTGTTTTTCCTATCTTCCTGTAAAAATTCTTGGGGTTATTTTTGTTATGTTGTTGTCCTTGAAAAATCAAACACGCTTTTCATACCTCGCTATGCGGGCAGCTTTGGCAGATACCTTTTGTTTGATGGTTTCTATGGTGGCATCAATATCAAGTATAGTTTTCATATTGTATTTTTTCCGCAATTTTGGGGTTTTTGTAGGTTTGGTAGTCTTGTGAACCTTAAGGTTTTTCAAATATTCAATGTCAGATCTAAATAGTTTAATTTGTTGTTGCAGGCGCTCTTCCCAAGAAGGCTTTTTGTGGAAATGTTGCCGTTTTCTAATCTTTTCACCACATAGGATCGTTGAGATTTTCGCGGATGCATAGTATAGGTGGTTGAGATCTGTGATATCAACATCATTAGCTGAAATTATATCCTTAAGTGCAAGCCGGATTTTACCAATTATTTTCATGTTTTGGTTAGAGTTGCGGATTTTAGGGAGTGTATCACGTTCATCCATACTGGTTTCTTTAATTTTCAGCCATTCAATCATGATTTGACTTTTTAGCTCATGTAGTTCTGTCGGGTCAATATTTGTGTGACTTTCTTCATCTATTTGATGTTCATCTGTCTTAGTGTTTATATTTGGTTCAGGGAGTATTTCACTTTGCCTATCACTTATACTAACTTTTTCAATCCTTACTTCGTTTTTGTCAGCCCTGGGCTTGTCTATAATTATTTCCTCTGTATTATCTTCTCTAGCTGCAGCTTCGCTCATTCTATCCGTTACTGCTTGTCTAACTTGACCAATCTCTACTTCAGTCAGTAATTTTTTTTTATAATGTTTCTTCTGACGTTGGCATGTTTGTTATTGTCTATGTAGGGTCTTACTTCAGGGTGTTTCTGTCTCCAGTTTAAGTATGTTTGTACAGTGTTAGATTTATCTGTGGGGAAATATATGGCATGGTAGAAGGCCTCAAGAACTTCTTTATTATCTTCCCTAGATCATTTTTCCTTCTTTTTCTTTTGATTATTTGGTGACGAGCATGGATGGCCATCTGTTGGAATATTCCAGTTGTGGGGTACGTCCAGCTCCTGTGTGTTGGGAAGATTTGATCCAGTAGCTGATTTTTCAATCAGAATTTGGTTCAATTTTCGGGTACGTGGTCTTTTGTAATCCGCGCGACGACCAATGCGGTTTATTGTTTGATTTGTTGACATTGAAGCATGACGACCTTCCATTTTATATTAGGAGATGGATCTGTCAGTTTAGGGTTCTCTACACGTAAGCATTGCTCGTAGTGCAGCTTCTTCAGGCTAGCAGATCTGTATTCGTCTGTATTTTTTTGTTGATAGTTTTATCTCCGAACATTTTTTTTTATCATTATTATTATTAAGGTGGCGAGCTAACAGAATCGTTAGCACGCCGGGCGAAATGCTGAGCGGTATTTCGTCTGCCGTTACGTTCTGAGTTCAAATTCCGCCGAGGTCGACTTTGCCTTTCATCCTTTCGGAGTCGAGAAATTAAGTACCATTTACGTATTGGTGTCGATCTAATCGACTGGCCCCCTCCCAAAATATTTCGGACCTTGTGCCTAAATTAGAAAAGATTATTATTTGTTTACCATGGTCAGTCGTTGTCTCGCCCTCCAGATATATTTCTCTCTGAATATTATCTTGGAGACACTCTGAACACCTGTCCCATACTAGGATAGAAATGACGTTTGTCAGCTTTGCACATGTCGAATATACTCCTATTCACACAAAGATCTCTTCCCTCTAGAGAAATAAGCTCCACTGAGGAAGTCAGGTTATTGCAGCAGCACAAAATAATAAACAAAGCACGGGAAACAAGTTTAATTACACAAGACGTAAACGTTGACCAATAAAATATGTTGCTTTCTGATAGAAAACATTAACATTAAGTAAGAAATTACTTAAGAAACGGGAGAAGAAGCAACCGTATTCTTTCACTCATTACATAATACTTTGATGAAGTGGATACACATATGCAGGTGTTATTGAAGATGTATCAATTAGTGGATGTTGGATCGGTCAGTTGATATTTGCAGACGATATGGTGCTACTTGGCTCGTCTGAAGGTGATTTTCATCATGCACTAAATAGGTTGGACGCTGCCGAGAGCTGCAAGACAGAGTTAAAATAAGTGCAGCGAAGAGTGAGACATTGGTCTCCTGAGAAAAGACTTCCCAGTGTATTTTTAGTTGTCTTCTCTTGCTATTTTATAAAACTTATGCTGTTTGCCATTGATTTCACAAGTAAATTATATATTACTCCAGAAACTGCCATGGGTAAATGTGTGAACGCACAAGGCAACGAACATTCAGAATATATTGAAAGTGTTAGCAGGTAAGTTGTAATGATTACATTTTTATATTAGACATACTGTATGTTGTTTCATAAATATCTTACATACATTAATGGCTATAAGTTATGATGAAACATAAAATTTATACTTACATATGTATGAGTATACGAGGGCTGTTCAATAAGTAATGCCCCTGACCCACTTCCCATAGCAGTAGAGCAACGAAACTTGGCGCAGTTATTAGTCTTTTTCTACATAGGAACCACGCAGATTTACGCCTTTCTCCCATCGTTTGATGCAGCTCTGGAGACCGTTTTTGTAGAAGACCCCACATTGGTCCTCCAACCACGACGTAACTTCAGAAATCAAGGCTGCATCATCTGGGAAATGCTTTCCTTTCAAAAACAACTTCATGGCTGGGAAGAGGTGAAAATCAGAGGGTGCAAGGTCAGGAGAGTAGGGGGATGGAGGAGGAGTTCATAGCCGCACGCTTGTGCTTGTCCTGCAGCGTTGTCCTGCAGGAGGAGGATGCCTTTGCTGATCTTGCCCCGCCTCTTGATTTTGGTGGCTTCTCTTAATTTCCTCAAAAGTGAAGCATAATAGGCTCCTGTAATTGTGGTACCCTTTGCCAGGAAATATGTCATCATTACTCCGTCCTGGTCCCAGAAGACTGTGAGCATGATCTTGCCAGTGGAGGGCTGCACACTTGCCTTCTTTGGAGGAGGTGAGTCACGGTGCTTCCACTGCATTGACTGGGCTTTGGTCTCTGGATCATAGTGATGGACCCAGGTTTCATCCTGTGTAATCAGTCTTTTGAAAAAGTTTGACTCATCTTCTTGGCACATCTCCAAATTCATCCTCGAGCACTTGACGCGTTCTTGCTGGGAATCCATCTGGCAGACACCTTTTGCATATGCAAATAGTCATGAATGATAGTTTCCACAGACCCGGTACTAATCTTGACCTCATGGACTATTTGGCGAATAGTTATGCGTCGATCTTCCAAAATGGCAGCCTCAACTTGACGGACAGATACCTCATCAATGGCAGAAGTGGGGCGACCAGATCTGGGAGCTGTTTCCACAGAGTTCCGACCATGTTTGAATTCACGATGCCAGCATTTTACAAGGGCATATGATGGGGCATCATCACCATAAGTTACTTTCATTTCAGCAAAAGTCTCCCGTGGTGTGCGTCCTTTCAAATACAAAAACCGGATCACTGTTCGACACTCAACAGTCTCCATTTCACACTTGACTCAGTTCAAACACATGTAAATCAGAAACCACAATTAGTTCAGAGCTGTAATTTCCCACTTAATCTATAGAGGAATAAATAATTGCACATGCAAAATTTCAGCTAAATCAAAAAGCTGCAAGTGGGCCAGAGACATTACTTATTGAACGCCCCTCGTACACTTAAGTAGGTATAGCAATAAATTGCTGTGACAAACTTACAAAACGGACATAAAAAGATACACGTACACGAGCATGCACACGTACCTCGGTAATATATACACATGTAAATTAATACAAGATTAATAAACAATAAAGTACCGAAGCGTGTGTGTGTGTGCATGCATGCAAGTATATATGTATGCATGTATGCATGTATATGTGTATGTAAGTATGTATGTATGTCCTGTTATTTGTATTTGTATAACATTCTCCTATTTTTCCGTCCCTGTTTTCTGCCAAGCAATCTAACGCGCTTATCTTAGTTTTTCCTTGGGGTTGGTCAGATTGGAGCCATCTCGAGTATAACCAGCCGAAATTGCAAAGATAATCTGGAACTTGACTGTGGAAAGAAAACTTCGAATGACCTGTCCTTGTTTTCTTTGTATCCTCTATCTGGATGTTTTGTTATACCTTTTTGTATGTTTTGGATGTTTTGCGTTCTTGTCCCATTTTGTATTTTTTATATATACATGTATATATATGTATGTATATATGTATGCATGTAAGTATATATGTATATATGTATGTATGTATGTATTTATGTATTATGTATGTATGTATGTATGTATGTATGTATGTATGTATGTATGCATGCATGTATGTATGTATATATGTATGTATGTATGTAAGTATGTATGTATGTATGCATGCATGCATATATGTATGTATGTAAGTACGCATGTATGTATGTATGTATGTATGTATGTATGTATGTATGTATGTATGTATGTATGTATGTATGTATGTATGTATGCATGCATGCATACATGCTTGTATGTATGTATGTATGTATGTATGTATGTATGTATGTATGTATGTATGTATGTATGTATGTATGTATGTATTAGAGGTACAGAAAAATAATGCATTTCAAATAAGTATAATACGTATCGTTAATACATTTCTTCATTCAAGAGATAGTCATCATTGTTAGCAATAACAATTAACTCACCACGAAACGAGTTTTCCTGGGGGAAAATATGAAGTTTCTTTAGAAAATAAAAATGTTTATAATGCCATATTGGTATCGCCCATAATTGTGAATGTTCGAATGATCTGAATACGTGAAAGTCTAAGAAGAGTACATGAGGTACCCGCTTCTCTTCTGTATAGACTTTCTCAACCTATTTCAGCTAATTTTGCACTGTGGACCGAGGATTACTAAACCTCCGGGAAAAGTCAATACTTTGACGCGTGAGGAGACGGTGAGCTGGCAGAAACGTTAGCACGCCGGACGAAATGCTTAGCAGTATTTCGTCTGTCACTACGTTCTGAGTTAAAATTCCGCCGAGGTCGACTTTGCCTTTCATCCTTTCGGGGTCGATTAAATAAGTACCAGTTACGCAGTGGGGTCGATATAATCGACTTAATCCCTTTGTCTGTCCTTGTTTGTCCCCTCTATGTTTAGCCCCCTGTGGGTAATAAAGAAATAAATACTTTGACGCTCGACGTCCTCAGTTGCTAAAATTACGGTGTCATTAGTGAAAACGGATGGTTTTTCTAACAGATTGATATTTATCCAAAAGTTCGAATTTCCTTCTTTAATATATTTTTTAAACCACCTTTCGCATTTTCGAATACTCAAACCATCAGGATATAAAGTACCTATGTTTTCCTTAGCACATGATACACTGTTGCCTTTACGAGATTCGTAAAGCATGCCATGCCGAATGTGCAGCTCACTAAAGTCCTTGTCTTCCAAAACATATCAGACAGAACATATGCACGCATATCATATAGCCACATTAATGTGCTTACTACTTTATGCTGATTATTCGGACACTTTTTATTCGGTTCGTAAACAATCTGTGGTATGAAGCCGCACTATCGCTTAAAAAAAAACAACGTTACTTTTCGGCAACGCTTAACTCTTTTACTCTTTCTTTTAGCCCTCTTCACACTTGTTTCGTTCTTTCCACTTTTCTTTTCCTCGCTCACCCTCTCTCACATTTCTTGGCTTTCGCTTCATTCTCACCACTTTTCCTCCTGCTTTACCTCACTCTGTCCCTTTCCTTTCTTTTTCTCTCTTTCTCGTCCCTCCCTAATTCTTCAATCCCTCTGCCCCCTACCTCTTTCCTCTCCTTCCACGTGATCAGTGTTCTTCCAAAACTGCCCTTTCTTGATTCGACTACCATCCGTGTAGCATCCTCTTATATTCCTTCCCATGACTTTCATCTCCTATGTTCCCGTTGTAACACGCCAGCTTAATTTAATTCGTCCTCAGTCGAAAGAGATCTGTTGTTTGTATTTGTAATTATGTACCATTACTCAATTTTTTTCGTCTTTGATTTCCTATACATTCGCTTGCTTTCTTTCAAAGGATCTAGTGCTCTTATCTTAGAATTTTCTTGGGACTGGCCAGATTGGAGCAGTCTTGTGCGTAACCGGCGAAACTGCAACGATGATCTGGAATTCGACTGATGATAAAAAAAGCTCCGAATAACCCGTCCTTGTTTTTGCCTGTCCTTTTCTGTATCTTCTGCCTGGATGTTTTCTTGTTGCCTATTACGGCTTTGTTCCATATTTTGTTCGTTATTATTATTATTATTACTATTATTATTATTATTATTATTATTATTATTGCTGTTGTTGTTGTTGTTGTTGTTGTTGTTGTTGCTGTTATTGTTGTTAATATAATTATAATAATAATAATAATTATTATTATATATATATATATATATATATATATATATATACAGACAGTCAGACAGATAGATAAATACATAGGTACGCATACATACACACACACATTAACATATATGTGTATGTGTGTATGTATGTCTGTGTCTGTGCGAGCGCGTATGTGCGTCCGTAATATACTTTATAATGTACTACAGCGCTAACAGTCGAAAGCGACTCAAGACCCAGCATGTTTTGTCAAGTAATACCTTTATGTTCATAATTAATTTCATTAACATTAACTAAATTAACGACAATTTGCATAATATTTTTTAGGATAGCTGATCTAATTACTTACCAGTCAATATCACCGTGGTTGTGGCCACAGTTTCTCTTCAATTTGCATCCTTACGGGAAAGAAGCAGCTAAATGCTTGAAATACCTTCATGATTTCACGGATAAGGTATACGAATTATGTCTTATATTACTTGTATGTTGTGATCTTTTCTACAAGTCTATCTTAGTAAACTGTGGTCTTGCTGGTACATCGCTTGCTAGACCACGTCCATCGTAACAATTCCAATATTTATTTAAGTCCAACCTTTATTTCATCGATTTCTCTTTCTTAGTTATGTTTGAATTTTTTAACTAAAAGTTCACATGTACAATATAACTCAACCACATATTCATAAACCCCGGGAATTCTTTTATCACAAAATGTCTTGTCGCTTTGTTAGTAACAAGTTTGAACTCCTTGAAGAACTTAAATAAAAGTCTAAGGAAAAAAATAAACTTAAAATAGTCCTTAATCAACCATCCGTCATTATACTCCTGGCTGGGTTCCCAAGCGTGACCAAAAATGGACTATGGTTATCATCCAACCTTCTCGTTCTTGCTCTACCTTTAGGTCTCCTGCCAGTTAACTTCGCTTGAAGAATCCTTCTTGCAGTATTTCCCTGTGGCTCTCTAATAACATATTCGTAGAGCTAGAGCTGCGATTTCAGCTTGGAGAATTTGCCTGGTCTCCGAGCTCCGCATTGTGTCAAGTAACGTTATTCCAGAGTCCCTTGGACGTACCTCATTTCGGCTGCTTCTCTTTACGATCGTACTCCTTCGGTCATTACCCATCATTTATTTCCAAAGGTGACGGCAGACAGGAAACTAAAATGAAGACAGCGAGTCTGGCTTTTTTTTTACCAAATTCTCTTCTGAGCATGGAATACCAGAGCAGGTATTACTGAGCCAACGACTGCAATTCTAGCATCGAATTCAACGTCATGCTTCCCATCACTCGTGAACGTGCATATGTTTGTATGTGTATGTGTGTATGTGTGTGTGTGAGAGAGAGAGACAGACAGACAGTGAGTGAGGGCACATGACTTAGGGTTAGCAAGACACTTTTTTTCACGTTGCTCCAGTCGACTTAGCTGACAAAAATGTGTTGTACCTGTATTTCACAGAGCCAGCCTATTCACACTCTGTGTCAAGCTGAATCTCCCTAAGCACTTCTAAGGGGACGTGTGTCTGTGAAGTGCCCAGCCACTTGCTCCTTAATTTCACAAGCAGGCTGTTCCGTTGATCAGATCAACTGGAACATTCGTCGTCGTAATCGACGGAGCACTAGTGTGTGTGTGTGTATGTATGTATGTATGTATGTATGTATGTATGTATGTACGTATTATTATTAATATTATTATTATTATTATTATTATCATACGCTTGAATTTTGCTTTTGTATTTGTACAAGTTGGCTCCAAGTCTCACCCAGAGACCTCAAGAGACAATAAGTTAGAAGTTCATGATGGTGTTATGCATAGGGCGTCATATAGTTGGTTTTGCACATAGCACTAATCTAGAGAATATTTAAGAAAATATAAGTAACTTTAATTTGTTTTCAAAATTGATATGTTGCTCCAATCTAGTCAGCTGGCAAAAATGAATTACACCTGCATTTTAAAGGTTCAGCTTTGTCATTATGTATCATGTTAAATCTCCCTGAGAATTACATTAAGTGTACACACATACAGACAACTTTCAATCGGCAGAACTTATAATTCTGCCGATTGAAAAGTGTGTGCGTGTGTGTGTGTGTGTGTGTGTGTGTGTGTGTGTGTGTGTGTGGTGTGTGTGTGTTGTCAGCGTTCAATAAGATTTATTCTTGTAAAATCATATTTAACACATTCAAGTGCATTCAACGGACGTGAGCAAACTTTCCGCTGCGGAAATAATCCCGGAAGAAATTTCTTCTCCAAGATCTATGTTCAAACCCTGAGTTGTAAATGACGCCACTTGATCGTATGGGGCTAGGGTTTCTGTGCCCTTTCGCTTCGTCAGCTATGAAAAGCAAATCTGTCATTCACAGATATAAAGACAGTATTCCACACAATTTGTTAAACTTAGAAAAGAAGACACTTACCCAAACTGTCGTGCAGTGGGATCGATCCCTGAAATACACGGTCGTCAAGTAAACATAACCCTAAACATGCTTCGGGTAGTTGGGACTCGATAGCTTGGCTGGCAGCCCAACTAGGAGAAGGAAACTCCGATTTCAAACCTCCGCTGCCTTGCGGCAGGACTCCCTGCTGCGGAAGGCTAAGGGAGTAAACCCCGACAGAAAATCCGGAGCCGGAATCCCTAAGGCGGCTTGACACAACACGCCATCACCGGCAACTCCTGCGACGCATCTGGTACCAAGCTGGCGCCACCCGTCGTTCCCTTGGAGCTACCAGCTGCGTGGGGAGGGTGGATCAAACTGCATGGGCAACAGCTGATCCCTCATATAAACCTGCCCAGGACTTGTAGCTCAACGAAGAGGACAGTATCGTAAGATCCTGACACAACACGGGAAGGGACAGTTACCGGTGATAAGCTCAGCTCTCATTCCCTTTCACATGCACCATATGTGGTAGAGACTGCCACTCGATGATTGGTCTGCACAGCCACACCAGGAAGTGCAGATAAACCCACCTCCTTTTCCGAGCTACACCATCGTCTCTCGAGACGGACGGATGCCGCCGCCGACGACGACGACGACGACGACGAAACATACATACGCCTGTGCATCTTTAATTTTCTCTTTGCTATTTATTCATCATTGTCCCAATTTGTTTCAATTGTTATAGGTGATTGAAGAACGCAGTGCACTCTATATAAAAGACGCGAAGGAAAAAACTGATAATGAAGAGGGAGACACACAGAGAAAGAAAATGGCTTTTTTAGATACGCTCCTTGATCATTTACACAAAGGGGAAATAGACAAAAAGTCATTGAGAGAAGAAGTAGACACATTTATGTTCGAGGTGAGTTTATTTAGAACATTGATATTCATTAAAATGCTATCTGAAAGTTTTCAAGGCTATAATTCTCTTTTACTCTTTTAATTGTTTCAGTCGTTTGACTGCGGCCATGCTGGAGCACCGCCTTTAATCGAACAGCTCGACCCCGTGACTTATTCCTTTGTAAGCCCAGTACTTATTCTATCGGTCTCTTTTGCCGAACCGCTAAGTGACGGGGACGTAAACACACCAGCATCGGTTGTCAAGCAATGCTAAGGGGACAAACACAGACACACAAACACACACACATATGTATATATACATATATACGACGGGCTTCTTTCAGTTTCCGTTTACCAAATCCACTCACAAGGCTTTGGTCGGCCCGAGGCTATAGTGGAAGACACCTGCCCAAGGTGCCACGCAGTGGAACTGAACCCGGAACCATGTGGTTGGTAAACAAGCTACTTACCACACAGCCACTAACTTCAGTTTATAGGTGGAATCTGTCACCGACAATTCAGTATACATTATGTCTGTATTTACATATATCAATGTCCAGGTAGATAAGACCGTTATTATCTTTAATCTAAGTGTAAGTATCAGGTCGACCAAATGTATGGAGGCACACTCATTTGTTTCTCAGACTACGGTTTGAAATATGTCCGTAATAATTCATACATTGAATTTATTATTGTATTAAAATCAAACGCACGGACACACATGTTCATGTCTGCGATGGACTTCCACACAATTGCTGTCTACAAGGCATTGGTCGGTCCGGAGTTATGGCAGAAAATACCCAAAGTTCCGTGCTGTAATACTGAACTTGAAACCAGGAAGTTTCAAAACGAGCTTGTTGACCACAAAGTTATGATTGCGCCTATATCTAATAAATATTTAATAAATATTATGTTTACAGGATTGCTTTATCAACAGTTAATACGTATAATGTGAACAGTTCTCTACTGTCTACATTCAAAAGCACAATTTTTATTTTTACCGTCTGACTTGAAAAACAAATCTAATAACTGTTGTACCGTACTTTCTACAGATAAGAAAACATGGCGAGCTGGCAGAATCGTTAACACGCCGGGCGAAATGCCTAGCGGTATTTTGTCTGCCGTTACGTTCTGAGTTCAAATTCCGCCGAGGTTGACTTTGCCTTTCATCATTTCGGGGTCGATAGATTAAGTACCAGTTACGCACTGGGGTCGATGTAATCGAATTAATCCCTTTGTCTGTCCTTGTTTGTCCCCTCTATGTTTAGCCTCTTGTGGGCAATAAAGAAATAAGATAAGAAAACACTGCATTTAAGAAAGGTGAACTGGCAGAATCGTTAGCACACCATTTTTTTACGTCGCAGCGTTCTGAGTTCAAAATCCATCATGGTCAACTTTTTCATCCAGTCGGCATCGATTAAATAGGTACCATTTGATCACTGGGATTGATGCAATCGACTTGCCCCCACGCTGCTAAAATCTGAAACCAATACTTATTGAATTTTCCGGTGCATGTGTCCACATTTAATAAGTACAACGTGAAAAACACTGCACTGTAAACCTTTCAACAACATTTAATTACCCTAATGTTTGCTGAACTGTCTCAATTGAATTTTGTCTAAATGCATCTTATATTACTTTTCATTTTGTAAGCCTAATTATGGTGTGCGTAGTTATGCTAAATGTTGCATAATTCTGAAATATAGCCTCTGACTTTCCGAGTTATCATGTATTCAGTATCCATTAAAATGAAATGTTTACGCTGTTCCTCCAGGGTCATGATACAACGGCTGCAGGAATTAGCTGGACATTATACTTCATAGCCGCTTATCCAAATGTACAAAAGAAGTTACAGAAAGAAGTCGATGATTTTTATGGTGAGTTATGAACTTCATACAAACTCTCGTTTTATT
This sequence comes from Octopus sinensis, assembly GCF_006345805.1. Taxonomy (NCBI): domain Eukaryota; kingdom Metazoa; phylum Mollusca; class Cephalopoda; order Octopoda; family Octopodidae; genus Octopus; species Octopus sinensis. The sequence continues at coordinate 122,186,148 of NC_043001.1, read as the reverse complement.
GTTGTGATTAATATTTTGCAAATGTTGCCACGGCGTGCAGGACAATTCGTTGCTGCACCGAACAAAATGATTATCAGCATTTAAAAATAATAAATTCCTGTATTTGCCAAAGTAATGACGGATAATCAGGTCGATACAGGGTCAAATTACTTAAAAAGTTGGGGCTTTTCACTGAATTATTATGAAAATTAGAAATATGTATGGAAAACATAATAAAAGGGACAGATACCAGGAGACAAACAGGGAACTAGCAAATCCAAGATTATCTTTACCAGATGTGTTTTCCGACCCACTGGTGCATGTTGAGATTATGTCAATTCATACAGGCCATTTCAAGAGGAACTTGGAAAAGATGATGTTCTTCATGAGGGCTCAAGTGTCTACATCCAATCATTTCAGTTTGTCCACCATTTCAAAAAATACAAGATTTGCCATTCCCGGTCAAAAGAGGACAGCAGGAAGATCTTACAATAGACACAAGGGATAAGAGGACACGTCCTGAACTTGACTACAGAGCTGTTTCACATAACACTACATGTCAGCAAGGTTCGAAAATGAACGAAACGTTCAAAATGGTTTTACCGATCTATTCAAGTGTCGGAGAGACCTAGGTTGACGGTGCTGGCGTACCTGCCGTATTGATTGCGAATTAGGACTCCCCTTCCACTCCGTTAGCACTTCTAGGATTGGAATTTACACAGGTTTCCCGTAATCTCTTGTCTGATAATCCTCCGGAATTGCTGACGTCCACATTGACTCCAAGAATATCCTCGTGAATATCCACTTTCTCACTTTTTCCCAACTTTCATAATCTGCAAGGGTTGAAGTGCCAATTCCTGGTTTCCTTTCTTGGCAAAGAACTGTGAGTAGCTGATCGACTTTCAGTTGCCACACTCCCAAACATGGTCTTCACTGGACCTAGGACAGCAGTTTTGTTTTAAAAGTTTCTGAAGTTAAGTTTTTGGCCTCCAGAAATGAAATATTCAAAACTTACTCTTATATTGATATATAATGATAACGATTCTAACTATTACTCTCCAGTTGTTAGAATTACAAATAAGGTAACATGTGAAGATAGATAGTAATGCCAGGTGGATATATTTAGAGGATTGAATTAATGCTTTAAACCTAATTCCAAGTGGTTGTGTTTCATATGATATTCTCACATTGGCTGTATCTCCTATACATGCCTGATTCAATGTATACAAAACTCACGTGTCTGAGTAACACAGTAAATATAACACTAATTTCCATGGTCGATATACTGACTGAAATTCTTGAAGGGCGAACTTTAACAGAAGTTCAAATACCGGAACAAGTAAAACATATGTGAAAGATTTTTAGAAAGTAACTCTAAGTATTAGATGAGCTATTATTTTTATTATTGTTGTTGTAAAGTTGTTCTATGTTCGTAAACACATACTTTTCTGCTTTCTTTTTATTCAAGGTGAAAATGAAGAACTCACACTGTCAAATATTAAGAAACTGTTCTATTTGGAATGTATTATCAAGGTAAACAGAAATTATAACAAAATAAATGTTTAACCTATTCTTTTCTACTCTAAGGATAAGGCCCAAAATTTCAGGGTGAGAGGGCCAGTTGATTAGATCGACTCCAGTACATAACTGGTACTTAATTTATCGACCCCGAAAAGATGAAAGGAAAAGTCGACCTCGGCTTAATTTGAACTCAGATTGTAAATACAAACGAAATAGCGCTAAACAATTCGCCCGGGGCGTTAACGTTTCTGCCAGCTCGCCGCCTTAAGTTAGACATCTTTATTCTAGGCATGCGTTAATTACAATTACTAAATTATGGAGTCAATAAAGTACTCAGAATTTATGATAAACAGTAAAACAAAATACGGAGGAGATATTTAATATATATTTTAATTTCATATCGTTTAAGTATTATCCTTTGAATATTAATCTGTAAAATATTTCAAGTTACCGTAACTTTGTATCAAATTCTGAGCCATTTATATGAAGTTTGTTGCAATTAAGGCTTTCTTTTTTTCCTGTTTTAGAGATGACAAATTTATATGGACAACTAGCAGTATCGCCCGGCTTTGCTCGGATTATAAGGGAAATAACTATATAAGCATTTTTAGAGAGTTATAGCCAAAAAATAGCAAAAAAATGCATTAAAAATTGAAAAAAAATTAAGGTAAATTTTTTTTTTAAATCGTTGACACATCGTAGATATTTTTAGAGAGTTACTTCCCCTATATAAAAGCGAAAAAATGCATTAAAATGGAAAAATATGATGCTAAATTTTTTTTAAATCGTGGACTCATCGTAGACGCGCGCTAATACCCAGAAGGGCTCGATATGAATCACGACTATAAGATACCCGCTTTTGGTTAAACTGCACCGCAAAATGTGGGAGTAGTTACGAATCTAAATCGTAGGAGACAGACACACAACTTCACTCTTATATAAAGATGCTTTTTTTTTCAGTCATAGAGTTAGATTTATGAAGGTCTTCAGTAGAAAATCCTTCGAATTCTGACTCGCTGCTTGATATAATGAAATTCGTATCCATTTTTTGTCAGAATTACAAATTTTGAAAACACAATAGGAACAAATTTCGGAAAAAAATCTCCCATAATTCACGGAATTAAAATTACACTTCGATTTTTGTACAAAACTGTATTTGAAGTGTTTACGAAGTATAATACGTGTTTTCACGAATGTACTAAAGAGATTTACTCTGATATTCTCATTTAAATATGAATAGGTAAATTCGGGCGGTTTGGTAACGAAAGGGTTAAACGGATGCATACATTTATAACTATATATAAGTGTCGTCTGTTTATACATAAACACTTTTTCATACTTTCAGTTTAGTCTTCCTCAAATCACTCTGTCGCTATTTACTCTCTTCCAAGAACATTTTCACTCACCCTTATCTGTTAGCTTGCCATACATTTTACTCATGTATCTATCAGCGTGATAGACAGAAACAAATATTACATCTAGTTTCACTTTATTCGTTGCACACTGTGTGTGTGCGTTTGCGTGTGCTGTAAACCAGACTAAGAAAAGCATTTGACATACACACCAGAATGTGAGTTTTCTGTAAATTTTGCTTAATTGGAGTTTAAATTTTAAAAACTGGACCTGGCAAAACCCGATGCATTCTACTCTTAAAAATGCTAGGTAAATTGTAATTGAAGAAATCCTATATTGTAGATTTCTATAACTGACAAAGGGAGGCAGATAAAATCTGCCTTTTATAATAAGAGATACAACTGTTAAACTGTGAAGGTGTGTAGCTTATTGGTTAGGGTATTCTGATCTCGATCGTAAGGTCGTAAGTTCGATTCTAAGCAGTAAGTTCGATTCTAAGCGTTACGTCCTTGAGCATGACACTTTATTTCACATTGTTCCAGTCCCCTCAGCTGGCAAAAATTAATTGTACCTGTAATTCGAAGTAGCCACTCTGGTTACATCTTGTGTCACACTGAATCTACGTGGGAACTACTTTAAGGGCACACGTGAGAGTAGAGTGCTCAGCCGCTTATACATCGATTTTATGAGCAGATTGATCCGTTGATTGGATCAAATATCACACTCGTCTTCGTTACCGACGGAGTACCAGTTCAACCGTTAAACTAATAGACATTACTGAAATAGTATAATCATTCCTATTTTCTGTATCTTAAATATGAAGTCTGGTTATTAATATATGACTGAAGATTGTCAGAGATAAAATACGAACTAGAACCCAAAGAAACTGGTAGCAAAATCAGGTTTTGAAGTTCGAAATTCAAACCATTTTGAGATCTTGTCGCATGCGATTTATTGTCATGAATGAAAAAAGAAAACAATTTTGGGTAAAATAGTGTAATTTTTTGTACGATATTCAGAAGAAGTAGAGAAGTTCTGGGGAATTTCATATGTCCTCCTATTGTTGTTTAGACCCTCTACTATCTCGATGGCAAAAATGCAGTGCTATCCTCACAACATTTTAGATCACAAACGCTCAACCTTGCTCTACGTTTGACCCATGATTGCAATTCTGTCAAAGACACGAGCTGCGGAGAGACATGTTGCAAGACAGATACCACAACTGTTAATTCTCATTTTCTTCGTCGTCATTAAATATTTCTGTAGCTACATCACTCTCATTGCGCTCCTGCGCATCATTAGAGACAGCATAACGAGATCATCAGTGTCTGCATTATACTTTTCCTCCTGACCTTTCAAGAACAACTTTTTCCGGTCCGTTTCTAACCATCTTGTCTGAACCAGACTCCGCCCCTTTCAAATCTCTTTCACGAAAGCCATCAAACAAAGGAAGACAGCTTAAACTTTCTCTCCAAATCAAAACAACGTGACAATTTTCACGATGGACTCAAACGTTAGTCGGATCCACCCTGCACACAACAATAATTTCTCACAGAATTACAAAGCCGGGAAGTTACGAGTCGGTGTTAGTCGATTAGATCGCCCACAATATTTAACTGGTACTTTCTTTTTTCAATTCCGAGGGATAAGAGGCTAAGTTTACATTGAAGAGTAGTAACGCTTGAATGAGTTTATTTCACCTTATTCAATAAATGCTGTTAAGGACTTTTTACATAAATCTACAAAAATGAAGTTAAGAGCTGAAATACTTTATTATTTAATAATAAATTGAAAATAATATTTACTGTGTTTTTTGTTTAAGGAGGTTCAACGTCTTTATCCATCTGTACCAATAATTGGACGTGTGTCTGCTGAGGATTTCAAAATTGGTAAGTTTATTTCTTATGATGATGAATAACCACGAATGGCAACCCAGTGAGGTGGTTTGATAAGTCAGTAACAACAGCCAAATATAACTCAAATCACATCCCACATTCTTAACTAAAGTAATGACATAATGATCAATATAGTCAGAGATATAGAGGAGATGAAACGGTCAGGTTTGAAAAGCATTTGATGATAGGCCTGTTCTTTCAAGTTGAAACCGGGGTCGATAAAGTAAGTGCCAGTTAAAATCTGGGGTCAAAGTCATCGATGAATCCCCTCTTCGAAATTGTTAGTCTTGTGCTAAAATCATCATTGAAGTGGCTTAAGGCGAGCTGGAAGAATCGTTAACACGCCGGGCAAAATGCTTAGCGGCATTTCGTCCGTCTTTACGCCCTGAGTTCAAATTCCGCCGAGGTTGACTTTGCCTTTCGGGGTCGATAAAATAAGTATCAGTTAAACACTGGGGTTGAAGTAATCGACTTACCATCTTGCCCGAAATCGCTGGCTTTGTGCGAAAATTTCAAATGATTATGATGTGGCTTAAACTTCAAGTCAGCATTGATTGAACAGCGCTCCAGCCATGATCATTTTGTCTTTCATCCAGACATAAAAAAATCTCAGATTCCACTGAGATCGACTTTGCCTTTCATCCCCTCGGGGTCCATAAAATAAGTACCAGTTGAGCACTGGGGTAGATTTAATCCACTTAAACCCTCCCCCGAAATTGCTGGCATTGTGCCAAAATCTGAAACCAATCTTACATTGTAGTGATTAAGATTCAAAATGCTGAAATTATATTTACAGGTCATCATGAAGTAAAGAAGGGTACTCCTATCTCAATAGTGATTTCTTCTCTACATAGAGATCCCCAAAACTTTCCAGACCCAGACACATTCGATCCTGATAGATTTCTTCTAGAAGATACCGACAGGTCACCGCATGCCTTTATACCATTCTCAGCAGGGCCTCGTAACTGCATAGGTAAGTTCTGTTGTTGCCGTTTTTGTTATTGTTGTTGTTATTGTTGTTGTTGTTGTTGTTGTTGTTGTTGTTGTTGTTGTTTGATAGGGATTTGGTGGAAGTGCTTTAAAAACTCCTTTTAAAAAAAAAAAATATTTCTCTTTTTAGTGAGTCAATTTTCAGAAAGATTTGCGGACTGCAACTTGCTATCTTCAAATCGGTTTCCTTGCCTATTCTCACCTTTGGTCACGAATGTTGGTAGTGACTGAAAGAATACGATCGTAAATATAAGCAACAAAAATGAGTTTCCTTTGTAGGATACTCAACAGGATGCGTAGCTCAAAGATCAGGGTGTCTAATGTACATAGTACTCTTTCTCTTTTACTCTTTTACTTGTTTCAGTCATTTGACTGTGGCCATGCTGGAGCACCACCTTTAGTCGAGCAAATCGACCCCAGGACTTATTCTTTGTAAGCCTAGTACTTATTCTATCGGTCTCTTTTGCCGAATCGATAAGTTACGGGGACGTAAACACACCAGCATCGGTTGTCAAGCGATGCTGGGAGGACAAACACAGACACACAAACATATGCACACACACACACACACACACATATATATATATATATATATATATATATATATATATATATATATATATATACATACATACGACGGGTTTCTTTCAGTTTCCGTCTACCAAATCCACTCACTAGGCTTTGGTCGGCCCGAGGCTATAGTAGAAGACACTTGCCCAAGGTGCCACGCAGTGAGACTGAACCCGGAACCATGTGGTTGGTAAACAAGCTACTTACCACACAGCCACTCCTACGCCTATATAGTGATTATATTTTTCTGTGTTCTATTTTACATTGAATAATTTACTATCAGAAAGTCGGAAGATTTCGTCTGCATACCTTTGCTTCCCTTTTCAGTCTAAGTTCCTATTCCACCGGAAGTCACAGGTACTAGGATCAACCGTGCCTTCCTAATGGTGTGTAGAGCCTCTGCCAGTTATAAATCATTGCATTCTTTACTTTCTGTTAAATATTTCCGTTTCAACTTATTTCTTTATCTCGCCTTGTATGAACGGTGAAGATAATTTTACAAAAGCTAAATTTTACGAATGTGACAAGTCTATTTATTATTATTAATATCAATATACACTCCAGACAATTTTTGTTTACACATCCGAAGAATTCAAAGAGTAACTCATAACTAAATGTTGTCACAGACGTTAGGTACTGATCGTTTGGTTAACCATTAGCTGGAACTTAACAATTACAACAACAACAACACTATCTTCTTTACTTCCTTCGTATACATGTAAAGGGAGAAGTTGTGATCATAATGTGAAGTCGCGTGGCTTAGTGGTTAGGGCATTCGATTGTAAAGCGACGTATTGTGTCCTTGAGCAAGGCACTTTAATTCACGTTGCTCCAGTTCACTCAGCTGGCAAAAATAAGTTATACCTGTATTTCAAAGGGCCAGCCTTATCACACTCTGTATCTCGCTGAATTTCTTTGTGAACTACGTTAAGGATACACGTGTCGGTGGATTGCTCAGCCACTTGCACGTTGATTTCAAGAGCAAGCTATTCTGTTGATCGTATCAGCTGGGACCCTCGTCGTCGTAACCGTCGGAGTGCTCCTTTATCGTCATAATAAATTTTATTCAATTTATTGTGTAAATATTATAAGAATATATACTCTTTTTACTCTTTTACTCTTTTACTTGTTTCAGTCATTTGACTGTGGCCATGCTGGAGCACTGCCTTTAGTCGAGCAAATCGACCCCAAGATTTATTCTTTGTAAGCCTATTACTTACTCTATCGCTAAGTTACGGGAATGTAAGCACACCAGCATCGGTTATCAAGCGATGTTGGGGGGGGGGGGTAAACACAAACACATACACACACACATATATACAATGGGCTTCTTTCACTTGCCCAAGGTGCCACGTAGTGGGACTGAACCCGAAACCATGTGGTTGGTAAGCAAGCTACTTACCACACAACCACTCCTGCGCCTATATATGCAAATATGTTTCTCTTTTATTCTGCTTCAGCAATGTAAATATCATTCATTCATGTATTTGCGATATTTTGCATTTAAAAAATGTGATTGATCTAACAAGCTACTCTAATTATTTTAATTTTTTTCCTGTGACTCAATGAATTCAAAAGTACTTTCAAAATATCTATTCTCTGTGATTTCAGGTCAGAAATTCGCTATGTTAGAGGAGAAAGTCGTAATATCACGAATCATCCACAAATTTAATCTTGAAACGACACAGACAATAGAAGAGCTTGAGCCATCTTTTGACTTGGTACTCAATCCTTCCAATGGCATTCGTATCAAACTTAGCCATCGATAACTGCTGTAATCATAGCAACCCAGATGTAATACTAAAACGTCTTCAGGTGTTATTTTCATCAAGAAATATTTTCTCCAATTTTATATTATTTAGAATCGTTAAACCGTCGGAAAACGTTTTGTGTTATTTGTTCCAGATCTTTACATTCTGAGCTCAAATCCCGTGCAAATCGACATTACTTCTCGTCACACGTATGTCGATAAAATAACTGCCAATCAATTACTGGAATCAATTGCATAGAATATGCACTTCCCCTCAAAATTTATGGCAATATTATTTAGAAACTACCCCAAAATGAATAACCAAAACTTAGAAGGTGTGACTTTCAATATTCAATAAGATATCCAGTGAGGCATTTAATATCATATATACATACAACATATATATATATATATATATATATATATGTTGTGGCGGTGGTGGTGGTGGTGAAGGTGGCCGTGGTAAGTGAATAGAGAAAGGTGTATCTATTTTTGATTGAACTTAGTGTTTTTTTTATATCACCTATCACTTAACGCATGCACATAAGAGCAATTCCGTGATATATTCACACTTATTTACGTGGCAGATATATGAAATTTAACTAAAGGTTGTATCATATGTACGGCGATATTTTCTTTTTGTTTTGTTTTTGGGGGAAATGTAAAAATAAGAACGAATATTCATTTTATGAGTGCTATGCATTAAGTCTATAAAATTGTACATAAAGTATATAAAGTGTCTATATCATCGTATTCCGATTTCTTTCACTTTTCAATGACTTACAGATGAGCGACTGTCTTTTGATACAGACGCAGCACAGGCTGCGCTTTCAGGTTTCTTTGCCTTTCATCCTTTCGCAAACGCTAGTGTTACGGGGACGTAAACACACCAACATCTGTTGTCAAGCGATGGTGGAGGGACAAACACAAATACACTTGCACGCACACGCACACACACACATATATATACGACGGGCTTCTTTCAGTTTCCGTCTGCCAAATTTACACAAACAGCTTTGGTGTACTCGAGGCTATAGTAGAAGACACTTGCCTAAGGTGCCACGCAGTGGAACTGAACCCAGAACCGTGTGGTTCGGAACCAAGCTTCTTTATTTTATGAATTGGCCATAAAGGCCTTACACAGAGGGGACAGCACAAGGTGGGGACAAAAACAAAACGAATGGAATGAATGAATTTATACAATGAAGGATGAAATGAAGTCGCTCGGCCCCACCTCCGAGTGACCTCATAGAACCTCTAGCAACACCATTTATATTACTCTTTACAACAGCCAATTTGATACACAATTTGAACACAATTATTTACACAATAATTAATCCAGGTCTTTTTCCAAAATGTCTACATTATATTTTTTTAATGTCCAAGTATCTGATTTTTTTCGGCATTGTGCTGGCGTCCACTTTTTTTGGACCACCACTCACTGTCACAGTTTTCCATATACCCATGCACGTTCCACAGGTTATCCACGTCCGTCAGCATACAATAATCATTCTCGGGAAGACCCCTTACACCTGCTATATCCACCTTGACTATTCCGTCCCACGAATTTACTTCGTTATACAGTTCCTGAATCTGTCCAATGTACATTAATACGATTTTTTCATTACAAGTCGGGTGGGTAGTTTTGAGGCTCTTGTGTGTTTGCAATTGCTTTTTTTTTTGTCAGACTGGGCATGGGGAGGGTTTGTGTCTGTAGGGAGTGGTTGGAGTAGAGTGGGTGTGTATGAGGGCTGGATGGTTGTGGGTTGAGGTAATTTTTTTACCATGTGTGTCTTTTTCCTCCTCTTCCTGCTCTTCTTCTCCACCATTTCCCAACTGGTGTTCGATTCTTCCTCCTTTTCGACGCTGGTACCTGTCTTTTTTCTGTGGTTCCACCTCACTTTCTTCTTCCTCCTCAGGACGTGTAACACCAACCACTTTTTCCCTCTGTCTCTCCTTGTCCTTTTCTAGTGGTGGAAGGCATCCTTTCAGGCCACATTTATAACATTGCGGGATTCTCCCTTCCACTTTGACCTTTAAAGTCGACTCTCCCACTGTGATACTTTCGACCCCGCGACCTGTGCCACCATTTCATGGGTTTCTTATTTCCAGTGCCTATGGAGCGTTCTGGTGGCCTGCAGGACCACTACATTCTCCTCCATGCCCAGCAATATGGTAGCCACCAGCCAGGCCACATTTACTTCCGGTGGTATGTCCTCCACCTGAACCCTGATTGTACGTCCCCTGTGGTACATGGGTAGCAGTACTACCTCATCCGCTTTCAACGGTGTGGCTGAGTACAATTTAGCAGTTGCTATCTCCTTAAACTACACCTCCACCGTTCCATATTTTTGACCTCTGGCAAGGTATGCTATCTCCTACCAGACTGACCTCAGAGCCTTTTCCACCTGTGCCTCCGACACCACTTCAATTTTCCTAGTTGCTGTGACGTAATATCTGTATACAATTGTTCTTTCTTCCTTGTCCTTTGATACATTTTGGGGGTGGAACACCTTCACATCGTTCCCCACCCCCTTTCAAGCATTTCCTTCAACTCACTCAAATCTTCCTGATTATATTCTTTAATTTTTTTCTATGGCCGCCGCTGCATAGTTCTTCTTTATTTCCTTATCCATCTTATTAACCAATTCCTCCTCAGACGAATCACCTTCTGGGGAAGAACCCCTCAAATTCTCCCAACTTTTCGTTCGACGCACCTCCATCACAACAGGAAAAACGTCGCACAGTAAAAAAAAACACGTCCGTTTCACTCAAAGTCAACAAACCAAATGAATCATGGGTAACCGGAAGCGAGCTTCTTGTTTGTTCCTTCTCGATCCACGCCTGGCTCATAAAGGCCTGTTTCCCGGTTTCCTTGGCGTATAGATTCCCCACCTGGACGGGACGTCGGTCCGACGCAGGTGAGCTGCAAGATGCAGGAGGAAAGAGTGAGAGAAAGTTGTGGCGAAAGAATCAGCAGAAGTTCGCCATTACCTTCTGCTGGAGCCTCGTGGAGCTTAGGTGTTTCGCTCATTAACACACACATCGTCCGGTCTGAGATTCGAACTCGCGATCCCTCGACTGCGAGTCCGCTGCTCTAGCCACTAGGCCATGTGCGTCCACAAGCGAGCTTCTTGCAACACAACAACCCCTGTCGAAATTCTGTTTAATAATAAATCAAAGTCAATCTCTATTACACATCTTATCGCGCTCACTTACCTTCGTGAAGATTTACGTCAGTCTTCATGACATCCTAATAATAATGATAATCTTGACTACAATAAGCACAAGAGCCTGAAATTTGGGGTGGGGGGGAGTCGATTACATCGATCCCAGTACTTCACTGGTACTTAATTCATCGACCCCGAAAAGGTGAAAGGCAAAGTCGACCTCGGCAGAATTTGAACTCAGGACATGGCGACGGACGAAATACCGCTAAGCATCTCGTCCAGCGTGCTAAAGATTCTGCCAGCTCGCCGCCTTCATGATGATGATGATGATGATAATAATAATAATAATAATAATAATAATAATAATAATAATAATAATAATAATAATAACCTTCTAATCGAGGCTAATCGGAGACCAAATATTGTCGTGGTGGATTAAGGAAAAAAGTAAACCAAGCTCATAGATATTGCAATACCTGGAGATGCACGCATAAGTGACAAAGTACTAGAAAAGATTGAAAAGTACAGACTACTAAAACACGAAATTGCAAGAATGCGGACTATGGGGAGAGTGTCTGTCATTCCAGTATTTGTTGGGGTACTCGGAGCACAAGCAACGAAGTTGGAGAAATATGTCAATGAAATCGGAATTGACATGAGAGCAGAGCAAGCCCCAAAGACTGCTCTGCTGGGGACAGTTTGGATTTTGAGATTGGTACTTGGATGTTGAATGTCTCCCACGATAATTAAACAACCAAGTATCAAAGCTTATGATTTACGGAAAGAAACCCTGTAAGACCTCTGATAGCAAGCTGCTGTCCGCTTGCACAGAATCTACCAAAACAAGCAGAACGAACCTTCTGAGAAGTAAAACAACAACAACAATAGCAACCACAACAATAAATTTTCATAACGGCCAGTTACTATCCAGAGGAAAATCTCGGCAATCATCAGAAAAGCTCGAAAGTAATGGTATGCGTAGGCTTTTTTACTGACATACCTGGAAAATATGAAGGCCGACCTAAGCCAGGAGATCCAGCGAGCCATCACCAACCATCTATGCAAATCACAAGGACCACTCACCCATTACCAACTTCCCTTACCTCGACATTCCTGTTAAATGTACGTGGCATCAACCCATCAATTATTGCCCAAAAATGGAAGATCCCATATATAGAGAGTTGGCTTGCCGAAATGGCACATTGCTTCCCTTTCTTTATCCTTACCGAGACTCACCTGAACAACACCCATATGGACGCAGAGGTGAAAAAAAAGATTTCACCATTGTTCGTGCGGATCGCACAGACCGAAATAAGGGAGGGACAGCCATCTTTATCCATGACTCCTTTTCACTTGATGCCAAGGACACATTTTCCAATGGCTACTGTGAATCGGTATCAGTATACAACAAAGCCAAGGACATAACCATTGTTGGTCTTTACAGGCCTCCCCAGGCACCTCTAAAGTACTTTGAAGAGTGCCTTAGCAAAGTCAAGTCCTTCCTTCGGAAGTACCACTCCGGAAACATAATAGTGTGATGGGTGATTTTAACCTCCCTCATGTGAACTGGCCCACAAATACCGAAGTTAGGCAAGTGCTCTACATCAGATAGGGCAGCAGCAGAACTGCTCTTTAATCTGATGGATGAGTATTCCTGACTCAGCTAGTGCTTGAACCAACGAGACAGAATAAAACGATCTTGGATCTGGTACTGACCAATCACTCTAGCTACGTTCACAGCATTTCAGTCGAAAAAACTCTCCTCTCAGACCACGACATGGTACTCTGCAATCTTAATTCCCGACGTATAAAAACCAAACCAGCCAATCCCACTCCATGGCACCCATTTGACAACATAAATTTCCACAAAGCGGACTGGGGAACAATCAGAAAGGATCTGTCTTCCATCGACTGGTCTTTTACTCTCAATTCCCCTCATATTGAGACCGCGTGGCAGCACTTTGAAACCATTGTCACCGACACATGCTCTAAACACGCTCCCAAGAAATCTACTAACACAAACAGAAACCGGCTCCCTAAAAAAAAAAAAACACTCATCAGGCGCATCAAAAGACTCAACAAAAAAAATCAACCAATTAAAATATTCCCACACGCAACATCCACATTCAACAACAATGAAAAGACTAGAGCTGGAAAAACTTCATCTGCAGACTAACATGAAAACCTCCATTGAAAATCAAAGAGCTGTGGAGGAACAATGGGTAATCAAAAACATCAAACAGAACCCAAAAGTGTTCTATTCTTATGCAAATAAGCATAGAACCACTGTCTCACCTATTGGGCCATTGATTGATGAAAACGGCATTCCCCAACACGATGCTAAAGAAATGGCAGAAATACTGCAGAAACATATTGCTCTGTCTTCAGTGTTCCCACTGATATTGATGTGAGGGAAACGAACGAAGCTGACTCCCAACACAAAATCGCAGACATAACCTTCACTGCCACCGACATCGTAGCAGCAATAAATGAGGTCAAACATTACTCCGCTGTAGGCCCTGATAGATTTCCCGCCAGTCTCCTGAAGGAATGTAGATATCAACTTGCATTCCCTCTGACCAACCTCTGGGAGAAACTCGTTAGACGCAGGTTATATACCGAAAAAGTTTCTATCCCAGTCGGTCATCCCGGTTTTCAAACAGGGAAACAGATCCCTCGCAGTCAACTATCGCCCAATCTCACTCACCTCCCACATCATTAAAGTGTTGAAAGAGTGTTAAGATCAAGGATAGCTGACTTCCTGGAGACCCACAAACTCCTAAATTCAAATCAACATGGCTTTCGCTGTGGCAGGGACTGTCTAACACAGCTCTTACACCACATTGAAGATGTACTCAAAGCCTTGGGAACAGGTTCGAACTCTGACGTCATATACCTTGACTTCAGTAAAGCGTTCGACAGGGTAGACCATAACATCCTACTCTCAAAATTGGCAAATGTGGAATCCGTGGAAAAGTTCTACACTGGATTCAGTATTTCCTAGCGAATAGAACACACAACATGTTGTAGTTGATGGAGTCCACTCAAACCCAGCAAAAGTCACCAGCGGTGTTCCCCAGGGAACTGTTTGGGTCCGCTACTCTTCATAATTTATGTAAACGACCTTTCCAGTGTCGTACATCACTGCAAAGTGAAAATATTCGCTGATGACACTAAGCTCCAGCAAATCGTCAATGAAGAAGCAGACCGAACTCAACTCCAGTCTGACCTATATGCTGTGAGTCAATGAGCAGACAGAAACAAAATGCAACTGAATGAGGGAAAATTTGAGCTGATGCATTTTGGAAGAAATTCCTCACTAAAACAACCATACTCTCTTCCTTCAGGGGAACTGCTCACAGCCTCTAACAATATCAGAGACTTGGGTGTAATTGTTGATGACGATCTCAGTTGGAGTGCACACATCAACAAGAAGGTCGATACAGCTCGTAGGATGAGTTCCTGGATCTTAAGAACTTTCCGGTCCAGAGAGCAAGGTGTCATCATACCACTTTTTTCATCCTTTGTACGGCCACACCTTGAATACTGCTGCCCACTGTGGTCTCCTCACACAAGACAAAACATCTCCAGAATTGAGTCACCCCAGAGGGCTCTTACTAAACAAATTGAAGGCATGGCTGCTCTCGACTATTGGGATCGCCTTAAAGCCTTGAAACTTTACTCCCTCCAGCGTCGCCGTGAGCGGTACATCATTTGTACGATGTGGAAAATATACCGCCAACTTTGCCCAAACGACCTAAACATTAGCTTCAAGGTTCATCCGAGACTTGGACCACGGGCTATACGTCCCCTGCCAAATTCAAGATCACAACATACATGTACACTGCAACATAATTTCTTTTCCTCAACAGGCCCTGCCCTATTTAACATTGTCCCGAGGGAGATCAAAGAGGAAAAGGATCCCATCAACTTCAAACAGAGTCTGGATAGATTCCTTCAAAGAATACCAGACAAGCCACCCATAATTGGATACAACTCACCCAACAAGAACTCACTACTTGAACAAACAGGATTCGAATAATCCTATCAGGTGGTGCTATTAAGTTAGACATGGCCTGGACCAATCTCTGGTCGAAACATATCTAAGTTTTATCTAAGTTTTATGTACGTGGAGGGCTGAAGGTATTTCGTTCGGTTCACGAAACTTAAGACACTTGTAAAAGCAACCTGAACAAAATCGCCCGGACCAAAATCCATGTATATGTGTGTGTGTGCATATGTCATAGTTGGGTATGACATCAAACTAATGTCATACCTAACTTAAATTAATCCTGAGATTTCGGTTACGAGAAAACCCATAGGCTTGCTCTAATGCTTATATTTATGATGTGTTCGACCACATCATGAACATGAGCAAATTTACACTTATGGAGGAAGGAAGAAGAAACCTCCCTTTTATAATGTATGTAGGTACACAAGTGAAGAAAGCTCTTTAGTATGATCTTTTTCTCAGCCAGACAGAGCCTGCAACTCCTACTGCCATTTAAGTAAAGATTACACTTTTTAAGTAGCCTCCACTTGATGTCGTAATGCCTAACGCTTTCCTTCAATGTCCATATATACCTCACTATTGATGAGATATTTAGCATCTCTTGTATTTAAAGGAGGACTTGTGGCTATTGAATCTAGTTCTGAAGAGACCCTATGTTACACCAAATATTTCTTCATCCGAAACTGCAGCTGCACAGATAGGTCTGTATGTCAATGCTGGTAAAACTGAATATAGGAACTATAGCGTAACAATGTGATAGCTGTGCTCTGAATGAGGTCAATCTGTAGATGGTTGATGACTTCATCTATCTAGGAAGTGACATTGCTTTAAAAGAAAAAGATGCCCAGATAGGGATTTCAGAAGCATGGAATACCCTAGACAGGCTGAAGCAGGGTTTCTTCAAAGCAATCGATGAATCAGTACTTCACTATGGCTCTTCAGTATGGATATTGAACAGGACACTTGAAAAGAAGCTTAGCGGTACACAGGGTACATAATCTAGAATACTTTGCGCAATTCTAAGTTTTTCTTGGCTGCAACACCTTAAAAATTCCGTCTTATTGTCTTGAAAAAAAATGAAATATATATTTGACAAATTTTGTCTTATTATCCTGCTGTTGTATGTTCTAAACGCAATCTGATATCAGACAAGTGTTCGAATATGAAATTACAAGTTCAAATGGGCTACAAAATTAATTTGTGAAATTAATATAATTAAGTCAATATTAAGTACCCCCCGTGAAACTATCTTGCTGCGTTTAATAGAAATCTATTATTGAGCCTTTTCCGGCATGCTCAATGGCAAGTACTAACGATGTTAAATATTTCTCAACCCAAACTGATAAATCCAAATGGTTCTTGTCAATCGGTTGTCTAAACACACCGTACATCAGTGGAGTTACTAGAGTGTGTGCCACCCACCTCGTGCCTCCACAAGCCTTTACAAGTACCAACCTCATAAGCCTCCACAAGTACCAACCTCATAAGCCTCCACAAGCCTTTACAAGTACCAACCTCATAAGCCTCCACAAGTACCAACCTCATAAGCCTCCACAAGTACCAACCTCATAAGCCTCCACAAGTACCAACCTCATAAGCCTCCACAAAAAAGCGGCGCCCGGGCCAGGTTTCCCCTCACACTCATTCGACTTCTAGCTACGATACTGTCGTGAACCAAATTGGCAAGTACACCAGAGACTTCAAGTAAACTCATTTGTATTGTCATAATCTTGACTTTATTGTTTCAGTCAATAGAGGCACAGTTAACGAACAAAACCCCTCTAGCTTCTATTACTCTAAGGAATTTTAGTTTTTCCCATCAGAAGCGTTATTTTCTATCAATTTCGTCCACTGCTTCTGGTTGCATTCTTTATGACTAGCATTTCAATTGTGCAAATTCTTTTCCCTGTTCAAAGCATAATGAAAATTCAAGGCTACGAATTAGATATAAAGAAAATGAATTTCTAACAGAAATATTTTGTAATTGGCAAAAAATCACCGGCACTTTGTGGGCATTGAAGTATCTCCAGTATTGCCTGAAATATGATAATATTGTTACTTGCTTTCTCGTTTCAGATTCAACATACTTAGTTGTAGATTTGTTCAAAGGTCTCTTCACTGTAATCTGAAGAAAACTGAGGACATAGTCTTGTATTACTACTGACCTTCAGGAGAGAATCTCTCATGTGACAGGTGATAAACTGATGTCAAACCCTGTAGATAGGATTTCAGCTGTTGTATATAGAATATATATATATAAATTGGAGATAAAACCACTATTATGCAACTCAAAGAGTGATAGACATAAACCATACATACATACTACATACATACATACATACATACATACATACATACATACATACATACATATATATATATAAGTGTGTGTGTGTGTGTGTATACCAATTAAGGACTGAACACGAAAAGTGGACAGTCAACATGCTAGATATAGACGTCAAATCGCCATTCTCCACAAAAAGTCTATGTTCTCAGATCAAACTCAACACAAAACCAAAGCAATAAACAAGTGAAAAATATACGAAATAAATATTTACCCATGTACTAAATTTAGTTTCGGTTGTTATTTTCCGCAAGGAAAAGTGCAACCATCATCAGCATGGTCCCATATAAAATGCAATTTGCTATACTAAATGCCAACACGATACCGAATATCGCGTGCATGGAGTACGGCCTATTACATTTGAAATATATATTTCAAATGTCTCTACTTTTGGCGCGATGGGACCCGAGAAAACTAGCCTGCAGCTAATAGTTAGCAGCAGTTAATTTATCGGTTAGAGAACAAATATTTATATAAAATTAAATTTAGGGTAAAAATTGATATTTATCAATTAGAACCAGTGGTCTAGCATATTAAAGAAAGAATCCGAAGATTAAAATATTTATATATACCAATTAAGGACTGAACACGAAAAGTGGACAGTCAACATGCTAGATATAGACGTCAAATCGCCATTCTCCACAAAAAGTCTATGTTCTCAGATCAAACTCAACACAAAACCAAAGCAATAAACAAGTGAAAAATATACGAAATAAATATTTACCCATGTACTAAATTTAGTTTCGGTTGTTATTTTCCGCAAGGAAAAGTGCAACCATCATCAGCATGGTCCCATATAAAATGCAATTTGCTATACTAAATGCCAACACGATACCGAAATATCGCGTGCATGGAGTACGGTCTATTACATTTGAAATATATATTTCAAATGTCTCTACTTTTGGCGCGATGGGACCCGAGAAAACTAGCCTGCAGCTAATAGTTAGCAGCAGTTAATTTATCGGTTAGAGAACAAATATTTATATAAAATTAAATTTAGGGTAAAAATTATATATGTGTATATATATATATATATATATACATATATATATATATTATATATATATATATATATATATATATATATGCATAGCTTTTCGGGGAAAGGAAAATATATTTTGATATAAAGAAAAATGTTGTTACGTTTACGAATTTCTTTTGCAAGATTCCTGATATAAAATCGTGTGTTGAAACAGATATTGTTATATTTCGAGATGGTCATTTTTCTTGCCAAATACACACACTTGCTTTATATTCGTTCTTCGCTTATTTATTATTAGAATCTTTTTTCTCTTTGACGGCCACTTTTCAATTTCTTTAATTTTGTTTCAATTGATTTCATATTCGGTGTATTGGTGTGGTTTTGTATGGTAATCATTGACAGGAAATTCATTTTTGCCAGAAATCAATAAATAAAGAGTTAATAGCTTTTAAAGTTTGCAAATTTTGGGTAATTTTAGCCAGTCGAAAGCTACATACACATGGGTGCTTGTTTCCATAGTAACAAGCCAAGCTATTACCCACCAGCTTACCCACGTGGTCATTTTTAGCTTATTAAATACTTAAAACTCATGAAGTGTTCATAAGATGTGCTAAAAATAATAGCTAAATAGGCCTTAAATCACGCGCCATTTTTTTTCTTTTTTTTTTAGTATGATCGTGTTATTTATTTCCCGTGTGTAGAATACAATTTCGCAAAACTTTTCTGAAAATTCCAAAAACTAAAAAAGTTACGAGGAGTTATTTGGCGTGGCACCTTGGGCAACTGCCTTCTACTATAACCTCGGGACGACCAAAGCCTTGTGAGTGGATTTGGCAGACGGAAACTGAAAGAAGCCCGTCGTATATATATATATATGTGTGTGTGTGTGTGTGTGTGTGTGTGTGTGTCTGTGTGTGTATCTGTGTTTGTCCCCCCAACATCACTTGACAACCGACGCTGGTGTGTTTACGCCCCCATAACTTAGCGGTTCGGCGAAAGAGACCGATAAAATAAGTACTAGGCTTACAAAGAATAAGTCCTGGGGTCGATTTGCTCGACTAAAGGCGGTGCTCCAGCATGGCCACAGTCACATGACTGAAACAAGTAAAAGAGTAAAAAAGTACATAAAATAGAATTCCCTCAATATTTCATCTACTTACAGTTGACAACCTGTGCTGTCACGCACAAGATGACAGCTTCCAAATCTTGTTTTCTAACTGTGAAAAAATTATCAAACTTTAAACCTCTGTAGCATTTTTAAAAATATTTTCTTGAGAATTAACCCCTGAGATTCAGCGTGGAAAATTGCATAAATGCACCAAATTTTGATCATTTTCACTAAACCTCAAAATTTTCCACAGGTGCAGCCAAACAGTAGAGACCTTATTAGTGTTCTTACAGGGGAGAGGACACGTAGGATGCAGAGTCGCTGAAGAGATCACAGAATGTATGATGAAAGATTTCCAGACAATGGACATAAAATAAGAACAATAATAAATAAGTGAAGAACGAATATATAGTGCGTGTGTTTATTTGGCAAGAAAAAAATGACCGTCCCGAAATATTACAAAATTATTGCTGCCGTTAAGAATAGTGCAGGAACAGTAACTCTGTATCCAGAGTAGAGGAGTTATTTACCTTGCTCTAAATGGTTTGAGAAGTTAGCTTAAGATTGTGAGATGACAGCGAGGGAAAGAAGGAGATTGACAGACAGACAAACAGACACACACACACACACACACACACACACACACACACACACACATGCACACGCACGCACAGGGAGTGAGTGAGTGAGAGAGAGAGAAGTGTAGGAAGAAAAAAGATAACATAATATAGAACTGATATATGGAAGCACTCCGTCGGTTACGACGATGAGGGTTCCGGTTGATCCGAATCAACGGAACAGCCAGCTCGTGAAATCAACGTGTAAGTGGCTGAGCACTCCACAGACACGTGCACCCTTAACGTAGTTCTCGGGGATATTCAGCGTGACACAGAGAGTGACAAGGCCGGCCCTTTGAAATACAGGTACAACAGAAACAGGAAGTAAGAGTGAGAGAAAGTTGTGGTGAAAGAGTACAGCAGGGATCACCACCATCCCCTGCCGGAGCCTCGTGGAGCTTTTAGGTGTTTTCGCTCAATAAACACTCACAACGCCTGGTCTGGGAATCGAAACCGCGATCCTATGACCGTGAGTCCGCCGCCCTAACCACTGGGCCATTGCGCCTCCACACTGATATATTAAATGTGTGAAAGGATGAATGGAGATCGACCGTAAAAAGCAATGAGGGACAGCACTTGTGTTGGTTCCCCGACGTAGCTTGGATCAGGTGTAAACTCACTGGGCGAGAGACAGCTGAAAAGTCTGTCTCTTCTCTTTTAAACACATACACACACCATGCCGTTGTATTTAGACTTGCTTTTCTCCAACAGACTCCATTTGATGTCCTAGTCTACAACTTACTCCTTCAACCATCGCCTGTGTTTTGCAAGCCTTCTGATATTCTGATTCTTAAATTTCCAAAACTGAATGCGATGTGGTTATGTAGGTGTTTCTTGAAAAGGCTCTTTGTCAATCTTATAAAACTTTATATTCTAGATTCATCGTTCTCTCCCCTATCCCGAATTGAATTTAGCTTAATGCACGATGGTCTTTATGCTGCAGTGTACTTTGCAGTGGCCATTGAGTGGGCAAATGGTGGTATCTCTACAAGAACATCTGGCCGCAATGCCTGGGTGTATGTTTGCACAACACTTTTAATGTGTGTGTGTGTGTGGTGTGTGTGTGTGTGTGTGTGTGTGTGTGTGTGTGTGTGTGTGTGTGTGTGTGTGTGTGTGTGTGTGTGTAACTTCAGGAGACCTTAATCGCATCTCTATCGTAAAGTTTTCTATAACTGTTTCTAAAAAAAACAAATTATAGCAAAAAGGGTTGGGGTGTAAAGTCGATCACATCGCAACGACGATGTCATTTTGGTGGATTCGGGTTGGATGTATAAGTGATCTTTTCTTTCAAACCACTTAGCACGAGGATGTTGTTACTATAAATGTTATTATAAATCGAGGATTTCTATACTAGAGAACAAATCCGAGATCCTTCTGCTTACTCCCTGAACTAGATTCTTAGGCATCGATGCTTAATGCTTATATATAAATATGTATGTATGTATGTATGTATGTATGTATGCACACACATAATATAGTATGTATATGTGTGTGTGTGTGTGTGGATTAACTGTTATTGCCAAGCTAATATGGCAGTCCATAAATACAGGACTA
This sequence comes from Octopus sinensis, assembly GCF_006345805.1. Classification (NCBI taxonomy): domain Eukaryota; kingdom Metazoa; phylum Mollusca; class Cephalopoda; order Octopoda; family Octopodidae; genus Octopus; species Octopus sinensis. Next base: position 122,164,303 of record NC_043001.1, on the reverse strand, counting down.
AAGCGGCCGTTGATTAGCTCCAAGAGGCCATCGCCTCTAACTAGCTGTATGACACACGGACCTGTGTGCATTATAACCTTCGAACAGGGGGGGTCAGCCGCTTCCCCTTGCTGGTCAGGCATCTGTAGACATGTTTCAGGGTATTTGCCCTTTATCAATGTTGACCTTCCCTGTTCGAAGATTATAATGGACACAGGTCCGTGTGTCATATAGCTAGCTAGAGGCGATGGCCTCTTGAAGCTAATCAACGGCAGCTTTAGTCCTATATTTATGGACTGCCAAATTAGCTTGGCGATAACTGTTAATATCCAGTACCGCTGCCGTATTCTCCTTTAGAGAGACTTAGAAATAATAATATTTCTATTTCTATTTATATATACTTCTTCATATATAACAGATAAAAGCATTTTCCTCAGTTCTAAGTATTCGCATTCAGCTATAGAACATCGCTGGAAGCGCTAAAAGAATATATAGTTCATCTTTTACCTGTTTCAATCAGTGGACTGTGCCCATGCTGGGGCACTGCTTTGGTGAGTTTTAGTCGAAGAAATTTGCCCCAGTGCCTTTTTAAAGTTTATTATTATTCTATCGTCCACTTTTGCTAAAACGCTGCGTTACGGGGACGTAAACAAACCAATACCAGTTAGTTGCCAAAGTTGTGGTGGAACAAACACAGACATACATGCACACACACACGCACACAGGTATACGGGATCCCCAGTTTGAAAACCGCTGGATATTCTGCACTTTGCACCCAGTTGGTTTTTTTTTTCTTTCCTTCTTTTATGTTGCGACCAATTTTATGTTGCGACCCACTGAAGGGCCAGGACCCACAGTTTGAAAACCACTGAATATTCTGCACTTTGCACCCAGTTGCGTTTTTTTTTTTTGTTTTGTTTTTTTTTTCATAATTTTATTTATTTATTTATTTTTTTGCGACCCATTTTATTTATCTCGCAACCCATTGAAGGGCGAGGACCCACAGTTTGAAAAACGCTGGTTATTCTGCACTTTGCGCTCAGTTGCCTTTTTTTTCTTTCCTTCTTTTTTGTTGCGACCCATTTTATTTATTTCGCGACCCACTGAAGGGCCGGGATCCACAATGTGAAAACCGTTGGATATTCTGCACTTTGCACCCACTTGCGTTTTGTTTTCTTTCTTTCTTTCTTTTATGTTGCGACCCACTGAAGGGCCAGGACCCACAGTTTTGACAAACGCTGTATATTCTGCACTTTGTACCCAGTTGCGTTTCTTTTTTCTTTCCTTCTTTTTTGTTGCGACTCTTTTTATTCATCTCGCAACCCACTGAAGGGTCTAACGCTGGTCTAACGAATGATTTGGAGTACAACAGTAATAACAACACTAGATGTAAACGAGTAATGTCTCGTACCGGTGTCAATTACAGTGTTTTAAACAAGATAACTCTCTGCCAGTCACTAAGTCCCTGTATGAAAGAACATCGAGATAATCTCTAGGGAAGTTTGTGTATGGTTGGAATCTGCTGCTGTTGATGACTATAGAAGATGCTGCTCAGTAAGTGAAGGTCAGCGTACTAGAGTCTACTCTCTTTTTACTCTTTTACTTGTTTCAGTCATTTGACTGTGGCCATTCTGGAGCACCGCCTTAAGTCGAGCGAATCGACCCCGGGACTTACTCTTTGTAAACCTATTACTTATTCTATCGGTCTCTTTTGCCGAACCGCTACGTTACAGGGATGTAAATACACCAACATCGGTTGTCAAGCGGTGTTGGGGAGACAAACACAGACACACAAACATATACACACATGTACACACACATACATACATACATATATATATATATATATATATATATATATATTATATATATATATATATATATATATATATATATATATATATATATATATATATATATATATATATACGACGGGCTTCTTTCAGTTTCTATCTACCAAATCCACTGACAAGGCTTTGGTCGGCTCGGCCCGAGTCTATAGAAGACACTTACCCAAGGTGCCACTCAGTGGGACTGAACCCGGAACCATGTTGTTGGTAAGGGTGGATGCTGCATCCTTTCTAGACAATGATTCTCTCTCTCTCTCTCTCTCTCTCTCTCTCTCTCTCTCTCTCTCTCTCTCTCTCTCTCTCTCTCTCTCTCAAGAGGAATTCCCAAATAAAATCAAGACAATTTATTTACTAGAAATTTATTTAGCTCTTACTAAGTTTAAGGTTCGGTAACACCAGTAGGACTGCGCTTCGCTGAAGATACCTAACAAAACCGAAACATGCCCGAAGTTGTCTCTGTACTTACCAAAGACTAAACTCGCTCCCTATTGCATGACTACATATTATTTTTAGTAAAGAATCTCATTTTGCAACTATGTGGGTTCGGGTTTGGCCCCACAACTCACACCTTGTGCGACAGTCCAATACCGCCCACTCCTTTCCGAGTGAATTTGGGCGACAGAAGATGTGCAAAAGACCAGTGTGTGTGTGTGTGCACGTATGTGTTTCTGTTTTTGCGTTCGTGCACGCACACACTGCTTTAAATATGAAGTCTGGTTAGTTGATATATGACTGAAGATGTAAGGCGGCGAGCTGGCAGAATCGTTAGCACGCCGGGCGAAATGCGTTAGCCGTATTTCGTCTGCCGTTACATTCTGAGTTTAGATTCCGCCGAGGTCGATTTTGCCTTTCATCCTTTCGGGGTCGATAAATTAAGTATCACTTACGCAGTGGAGTCGATGTAATCGACTTAATCCGTTTGTCTGTCCTTGTTTGTCCCCTCTGTGTTTAGCCCCTTGTGGGTAGTAAAGAAATAGGTATTACGTCTGTCTTTACTTTCTGAGTTCAAACTCCGCCGAGGTCGAGTTTTGCCTTTCATCCTTTCGGAGTCGATAAATTAAATACCAGTTGCGTACTGGGGTCGATATAATCGACTGACACTCTCCCGATGAAATTTCGGGCCTTGTGCCTAGAATAGAAAAGAATTGTTAGCATTCTGAGTTCAAATTCTACCGAGGTCGACTTTACCTTTTATTCTTTCGGGGTCGATAAAATAAGTACCAGTTGATCACTAGGGTCAATGTAATCGACTTACCCACTCCCTGAAATTGCTGGCCTTGTGCCAAAATTTGAAACCGATATTAAATGTGTGAGTGTGTGTGTATACACAGTAGTTTTCTTCAATTTAATAAAGAAGACACTTTCTCAAACTGCCGAGCAGCAGGATTGAAACTGAAACCATGTTGTTGCGGAACGAATTTCTTAAAACAGTCATATCTACACCTCTTTATTATGTCTGTGAGTAAAAATCAATTCTTTGCAATGCGATGAATCACCTCTCTTCGTTTGTCTTTGTTTAAATAATGAGATATCACCAACTGAAAACAAATAAGCTAAAGACGTCTCTATGATCAGTCGATTTGCTAGAAATAGCACCTAAGTTTCCCATCGAACTTAAACCACTATCTTAAAAAATTAGTGCATTGTATCATATGATGCTAAATACTTAATGTATATTTAACAAAAAAAAAACACACCTAAATCGACATTATTGCGTCTGAAACGTGTTTGTCCCCTTATAGATCCGTCTGGGTTGATCTAAACAGCAAACTAAATAGGTTTAGCATAGTCGGATATTTTTTAGATGATGAACAGGTTGTCATCGTTCACCGCTATCAATATGGAAACACTATGCTTATCGTCTCCGCTTCACTGGTAATCTAACCGGGTTTTCTCTTCTCAACCGATATCATAGTGTTCTCAGTGACCCAAAAGAAGGCCTACAGCAATACTAGCCTTATCTAATATTGCTTCAAGTATGTATTTACTCGTTTTGATTATACTTATTGCTTGTTGAGCTAATCTGAAAATACCGATGCATTACAGCAAAAAATTAATTCCGGGTTCCTTTTCACTTGACACAAAAAATGTATTTTAATGTACTTCTGCTTTCCTCATTATACGACGTTTCAAAATATTAAGGCATATATATATACATACATATATATATATATATATATATATATATATATATATATATATATATATATATAAATATATATACACACGTGTGTGTGTGTTCAACAACTGATTGCCTCACAGGCCACAAATTACTTAGGACTTTTTTTTTAGTTAATTAATTCTTAATTATACTCTTGTAACAGTTCCCAGACTGCTCTGCGTATTTTGCCGATAGATTTTGCACGTTTGCTTTGTATATCGATGAGTTCATGTGTAAATAAAAGTTTACAAACACGTACATACATACATAATCTACAATATATGTATTTATATAGACCACTGGTAATGACAAAAGCTCCTTTATGGATCCGGTTACATACCACATAGTAAACCACTACGTAGGAATGTAATGTAGAGTCCCATGCTGTTGAAATCCAGTAAATCAAGTCAGTGAAAATTATTTCATGAGTAGTATAATGAATATAAAGAAAGTCAGGAGGAATGAGATGAAGTATATTTATTTCACCAGTTGATATTCATAGGATGACGGCTGTTTCTACAGCCAACGTCTTATGGAAAGTGGACGTTAAATTTTGATATAAATTATTTTATATGTCTACGCTAGTATGTAGGCTATAAATTGCATAGTACAAACCAATGCAGATACAGAAGGCTAGCTCTTCAGATTGATAGAATATCATGGTTACATCTATTTTTCAACTCTGGTACACACATACACAATATCATCTTCAAATATATAACATATGGAAGATCAATAATTATTAAAAAAAAAAATTTCTGCAGAGAGGAGTAAAGGAGATGTTAGATAGGAAAAGGAAATTATGAATAGTGGTGATGTATGTGAAGATGATGTACGATATAATAGAAAGAGAGAGTCATGTAGATTACGTTAATAACCTAGAGGTAGTAGTGATAGAGCAAGGATATATATATATTATCCTAAAGTGTTTTAAGATCAATAATGTAGCAACTACAGTGCACCTGAACAATGTAGGTGCACTTTTTTTTTGTTCTATATAAACTGTTACATTTTTAATGCACAAAGACAACCAATACGTAATCAATAAAGCTCGCTTAATCCGTCAATTATGCTAGCATTTCAACCTCATAAACTTAGAAACTCACTGTTGCGTCAACGGCCACATATCACTTAATGAGATTTAGTAATTCTTTTCAGAACTTCCTTGAACTGCAATCAGAGGACTCCAAAAAATATTTTTTTGAACAGATATTAAAAATGACTTAGTCTGAAGGGACGACAGCCTCTTCTTTCATTATAGATTGATAGCTATTTGCTTGTTTCACAGTTATGTTATGCATATTACAGTAGATGTTTTATACAGCTTGCTTTTATGAAACCACAGGAGATAATCATTATCTTATTTCTTTATTGCCCACAAGGGGCTAAACATAGAAGGGACAAACAAGGACAGACAAAGGGATTAAGATGATTACATTGACCCCAGTGCATAACTGGTACTTAATTTATCAACCCCGAAAGGATGAAAGGCAAAGTCGACCACAGCGGAATTTGAACTCAGAACGTAACGGCAGACGAAATACCACTAAGCATTTCACCCGGTGTGCTAACATTTCTGCCTGCTCGCCACCTTCTAGATCAGTGGTTTTCAACCAGGGTTCTGCCAGTACAGTCCAGGGGTTCTGCAAGAAGTTACAAAACTGCTAAAATCGGCAGTAATTTTTAATTCTCCTGTGCAGATATGGGTGCATAAGACTATTAAATTATAACACAGGGGTTCCTCGAGCCAGTGGTATGTTTCCTTGGGGTTCCACTCCACCAAAATGTTTGAAAAGCACTGTTCAAGATAATCATTATCTAAAAATGACAATATGTCCCTCACATCACACCTTACCATCATTAAAGGATGCATTTGTTACACCCTTCTGTTTACTTGATGTATGCAACATCATTTGATACTGGTTTTTATATACCCTGCAATCTCCCTCTCCCTCCCTGAAGAGGTCATTTCATCTTTGGACATAGTCTATTTTATAAAATAATAATAATAATAATGAAATTATTGTATACAGTGCTCAGGTGCACCACAACTTGTCAAAAGTGCGTATAAAGCATATGCAGTAATGTACAAATGTCTGGAAAGTGAACAGTGTATGAGTCAGATACATGCTTGCATGTGTATGGGAGCGGGGAGAAAATCAGGTGTAGTGTTGGCGAATCTCAGGAAGTTTTGAAGGTTGCAGTGCTCCAACAACTAACAACTAATGCTGGCAGTTTGTTCCATACTTCAGCAACTCTGCAACTGATAAATTATCCCTGGAATTTCAATTTGTGTTGAACAGTTTCCTGCAAGGAAAGCCATCCACTTATATGTTCTGTTAGCCTGTATTTGCAGGAGTGCTGATTGAGGAAACCACTTAGATTTCTAAATTCCCTTTAATTCTCTAAAACAATGTGTTTTAGTCAGTTTAAGGTCTGGCAGCATTGGTAAGACAATATTTCAGTGAGAAAGTTTCAAACCACACTACAATTGTGAAAAACATTCATTGTACATCATTATCATTTTATGTTCCCATCATCTTAAAAATGGAAGGACCCCACTGGATAATGTACTGTTGGTTCACTGTCTGGGAAAAAAGTGGAATGGTCTCTCCTGGTTTGCTTTTTATATGGAAGTCTGCTTGATGAATTGTTTAGATTTTCAGCTTTTGCTTTTTGTCCTACTAAACAACCATAGCAGAAATATAAACAACTTTTTACCTTGAAAATTATTTTCTATATTTTTATCTCTTTTTTTTTTTTTTACAGTAGCCATAGAACTTTTCTGGATTAACAATGGTGTATATGCAGATCAAAGAACAAACCGCTGATAAGCTACACTTGTGTCGAGAACCAAATTCCTGGTCTTGGTGTTTGCTTTTTGGTAAATTAAACTTATTATTTATGATCTTTGTACTTAAAAATTAATGGAGTTAACTCATTAAAATTCCTTATTTTCTTATTCTTTTTTATCTTATTCTTCTAACTTTGATTCCTGGTTTCTGTCCTTTGGAGATATTCTCTTCTTAGAAAAGGTTTGAATAAAGTGCTTGAAGTTGAGAAATTGAAATATCACAAGCAGAGAGGGAAAGGGTGTAAAATGCAGTCTGCAAGTTCAGAGGGGCTGCAGTTATTGTTGTAGCAATATTAAGGAGAGGACATAGCAGGATGTTGAACTGATGAATCCTAAATGCAACTGAGTAAGGATTTGGTATCAAATAGTTAATTTGTGTGAGGATGGGGAAGAAGAGGGAAGTTCAAAACGTTTGTGTAATTAGGGTTACTGAAAAAGACAGAATGGTGTCTACTCAATCAGGCCTGACTTCACGATAAACAGCAGTAGCAAGAACATCAGTGCAGTCTCTTGACATGCTTGAAACAGCAACTAAATTATCAGTGGGTAATTTAGTCTTGACCATGCAAAAATACAAGAAGGCCACTACTGAAACACCTTGACTGACTTTGTGTTAACCTCCAGTAACCACATCACCTAAAACAGGATCTAGGTTTAATCTGCTTCGGCTTCAGTATGTGGTTATGTGATTAGAATGTTGCTGGAAAGAACCACAAGATGCATGCTTCGAGCCAAGCCAAGCCAAGCCTGTCCGAGCAGCAGAAGACCTAAGGTATGAAGGTTTGATAGGCGATCATTTGCTACTAGTAACATAGCTGTCACTTATAAACCCACGTGGGTTTATTTACATTTCTGAAGAAAAAAGATACCCTCCCCCCCAACCCTAACCTTAACCCTAACCCCACATATATAAAAAAATAAAAATTTTACCGAAAGTGACGAACTTCTTCTTCAAATGTAAACAAATACACGTGACGTAAGTGGGACTCCTATCGAAAGAATACCAGTTTGATAGTTTCCATTGTTTGAGTTGGTCACATTTGGGAATGCAGCCAGTAACTGTAATGAATGTTGCTTCTGATAGAACCTTATAGAAGAAGTGCCGGAGGACCCTACCTCCACAACCATCCCAAGAATAGCATGTAGAGATGAAGGATGGATGGATTTCTTTCTAAATATTTCTCATATGAGAAAATGTTACAATTATATATGCAGTCAAAACGAAATAATTTTTTTACATGTCACATTGCTGCTTTTTAATACAAACAACCCATTTATGTTGCTGTCATTTGCAGGTGTGATTACTGGTGGTATAGGAGCAATTTACTATGGTTCAGGTATGTCATATTTTCAACCTTCAAACTATAAATTTAATATCTTTGAAACTTTTCATTGTTCTGTAGTAAATATATATTTCTTTACTGCCCACAAGGGGCTAAACATAGAGGGGACAAACAAGGTCAGACAAACGGATTAAGTCGATTACATCGACCCCAGTGCGAAACTGGTACTTTATTTATCAACCCTGAAAGGATGACAGGCAAAGTTGACCTCGGCGGAATTTGAACTCGGAACGTAACGACAGACGAAATACGGCTAAGCATTCTGCCTGGTGTGCTAACGTTTCTGCCAGCTCGCTGCCCTTCTGTAGTAAATATAATTAAAGTGGTAATTAGCAAGACTAATTAACTGGTCATGGTCCAAACTTTTTAATTAAGCCAGTTAGTTATTTTGTTCCAGATTAATATTTTTAAACAATTCATTTGACATAGTTTTATTGATAATAATATTGCTGATGACCCACCACTACTACTACTACTACTACTAGGGTACCTTGAAGTAGTCATGCAACCAAACAGAAGCAGTAACTAAATCTTATCCTACTCTTTTTGAAAAAGGACACATTTGATAATGTAGTCTGTGGTGTATAATGCCAGATGAAATACTTGGACAGTCAAGGTTAGAAAGCCTCTGACCATAAGTCTACTGGGTCAGTGGCAGCCTATGGCTAAACAACAACATCTATAGAATGTTCTACAACCTACATTTCTCCTTCATAGACCCCTCTCCCAGATACTATCACTGTTCTATAGCACCATTCTACAAATTATAACCCCAGTACTCACCCATCAGCATCCACTTGCTCTCTTGACTAGAGAATATCTAGAGAATATTCTACAATATGTGGTGAAGTGGATGGTCTTGGAGTTAAGGTTCTCGTTTGTGATGGTCATGTCTTAGATTTAATTCCTAGACCAGGCAGCTCCAGTTAACCTAGCTGTGCTGAGTACCAGCTGTATGCTGGTGAAGCCCAACCTCACTTCAGTTGTAAAATCCTTTATGTTCTGCAGGATTAATGGCCAAGGGGCCAACAAAGGTGTCTGTGTCTGCTCATGACTTCACGGGCACTTAAAACAATTAGCAAAAGCATGTTACCAAGCCAGACTCATTTACAAATAAGCATTGGCTGTACTGTACAACCTTGGGGCCAGAGCAACAAGCTGGCCTCCATGCCGATGGCACATTAAAAACACCATTCGTGTGTGGTCGTTACCTGCGTCGCCTTACTAGCACTTGTGCTGGTGGCACGTGAAAAAACATTCGAGCGAGGTCGTTGCCAGTGCCGCTGGACTGGGTCCTGCGCAGGTGGCACATAAAAAGCACCATTTGAGTGTGGCTGTTGCCAGTACCGCTTGACTGGCCCTCGTGCCAGTGGCACATAAAAGCACCCACTACACTCTCGGAGTGGTTGGTATTAGGAAGGGCATCCAGCTGTAGAGACTCTGCCAGATCAGATTGGAGCCTGGTGCAGCCATCTGGTTCGCCAGACCTCAGTCAAATCGTCCAACCCATGCCAGCATGGAAAGTGGACGTTAAACAATGATGATGATGATAATGATTGATACATAGATGTACCTCTGTTGTATTTCGATAAATCTGTAGAATTTATTATTTCCCCAGATCACTTTTTATGGAAGATCTTTTGGTTATTGGGAGCTCTCCTGCTCGGTCTCACTGCAATGGAAGATTGGGAGGTTAGTTGACATTAACTCTCTTATTTTTATCATACCTTTTTCTCTTTGCTTTTCATTATTTTCATTTTCTGTCGTAAACTTATTTGCACAAGACTTCTGTGTTCTCATCGCTTGGTAAGTAATTTGGTTAGGAACCCTGTGTTGGAACTGAAACAGTTACACTGTGGTAGAGTCTTTCTAGCTATTTAACCCATAAGCATTCAGGTTACTCTGTCAAATGTAATGCTTATTTATTCACATTGTTTTAAGTTAATCATGGATTATCTTGTAGCTTCAAGGTTTTCATAAGGTGATTTCATATTTTTGGAAATTACGCTGTAGGGTAGGTGTGAGAGGCTGGATCTGGCTGGTTTGCACATAAAACAAGTAGAATATTTTGTTCAAATGTACAACAGACAGACAAGTAAAGGAATAACAAACAAGGTGTATTACATTATTTACATTTGACGGATATTTGTCCTCAGCACAACGTTTTGGCTGATATACCCTCCATATGGCGTAGTGGTTAAGTGCGCGGGCTGCTAACCCCCAAGATTCCGCATTCGATTCCAAGCAGTGATCTAAATATTAATAATGATAATAATAACATCGAAAAATACATTTTGAATGAGAACCCAGATTCGAAATTTTCCCAAGACACCTAATGAAGGCTGGAGGCTATATCAGCCAAAACGTTGTGTTAACAGCAAACAAGATGAGGACAAATATCCATCAAATGTAAATAATGTACATAATTCCTCATCTCTTAAGTATAGAAGGTGTATTAGTTTGATACTCTGGGAAAATGGAAAAGTCTTAGACGTTTTGAGCCTACTCTCTTTGACAGAAAGGATTGAGGAAAGAGAGAGAGAAAAACAATGGAGAGAGGATGAAAATGTATCTGGATTAACAGTTTTTCATGCCATTGGCCGGATGTGGCTGATTTTAATATTAAAGAGTTAAGCATTCATCTGAATAGCTAATGCAAGCATTGTGGACACCACTGCCAAATGCCATTCAGGTAACCAGTCTAAGAAACCATTAACTCTGGCCGCGTGTGTGTGTGTGTGTGTATGTGTCATCATTATCATTAATGTGTATATTCCTATGTTTTATCCCAGCTCGACTAAAAGGCAGCGCTCCAGCATGGTCGCAGTCAAATGACTGAAACAAGTAAATGAGTAATCCTCTAAGAGATATTCCAGTTTTCATTTAACGTTCTCTTACGGCAGGCTTAGCTGCGTGGATGAACAGGCTTACTTCCAAGTTTTCTGGTCAAAGGGAGACAAACGCGTTTAAAATATGTAAGAGTGCTTTCCCTTTGACGACAAGCGTATTTTAATCTCAAAATATTTTTATAGATTTAGACGTTAAATTTCTGATTGCCGTTATTATCGGACAATATCCCCTCCGTGGAAATGACGGGTGTTCATAATACGTGATTCGCTTGTGTAAGGAGAGTTGAGAGCTTCACTGGACCGAGTTTTTGTTTATAAGAATCAGCAAACAAATTATTCATGGGATGCACGCAGAACTGTGAGAATCCAAATAACGTAGCTATTCATTGTTAATTCGTTCTGGTAGATTCGAAAGTGGGTACAACTAGCGAATAGTGGTCCCGGTGCGCGCATCCGCGCTAGCTAGTCGTGACTAGTCGATCCTACAACGACTACCTAGCAAAGTAAATAAAACACAAAATGAATAATTTTTTTTACACAAAGTAAATAGTTTTTTTACAGAAAGTAAATAAAGTACAAAAACACACAATAAATAGTTTTTTAATCAAAGTAAATAACACACAAAAACACACAGTAAGTATCGACTAGTCATGACTAGCTAACGCGGATGCGCGACTACGCTAGTAGTACCTCGAAAGTGAATGTCCTTAGCTCGGCCTCTTGTGAAATTAATCGGTTGAAGAGATGCAAAACAAAGGCTAAACACTGCGGTACCCCGAAGTAACCTTTAGCCTTGTGATTCACGTGTTATAAACACACACCGCTTTCTGGAAGACCAATTTCTATCGTGAATAACAACTGTGATCCGATACACAACATTCAAATCTGCCAAAATGTCGGATGTTAGTGTGTAAAGGGAAAGCACTCTTACACATTTCAACCGCGATTACCTCCCTTACTATAGGAATCTCTGTGTGTGGGTACGATTGTGGCTTTTTTCAACATTTTCTTGTTTCTGTCGATCCAGTTTCATTTTTCTTGCAAAAACTATGAATAATGTTTTTTTTTCTATGTAAAATATGCAAAATTTTCAAGCTACGTGAATTGTGTACAAGCTCTCCCAGCCACTTATATTTATTATGCGGTTTTATAGTTGGTGGAGAAAATTTAAGCTAGTTTGGTATCAAATTCCTATGTTTTATCCCAGCTCATGATGCAAATTTAATTTTCATCAGAAAAACCGCTTTTAATTCAGTTTGTTCCTTTAATTGGCCGTCCATATATAGATACTGCATTGTGTGTGAATGTATGTATGCATGCATTTATGAACGAATGAATAACAGGCCTGTCTCGGTTTCCATCTTGCAAATCTACTCAGTCCAGTGTTATTGCAGAAAATTGCACGAAGCTCCACAGTGGGACTGAACCCCAAAGCATGTGGCTGGGAAGCAAACGTTTTAACCACAAAGCCATACCACCTCTTCATCATCATCATCGTCATTTAACATCGTTTTTCTATACCGGCATAAGCTGGACAGTTTGAGAGGAGCTGGGAAGCCAGGAAGCTGCTCCAGGCCCCAATTGTCTATTTTTGCACAGTGTCAAATGGCAGGATCCCTTTCTTAACGCCAATCACTTTACAGAGTTAAGAATATTTATTTAATACCTTGGCTGAGTTGTTATTACTAAGGTTGTATAATTATTTAGACCAGGGGTTCTCAACCAGGATTCATGTGGATCCTGGTAGTCCATATAAGATTTTTGGTGGCCTACAGTAATTTTTTTCTAGGGCCAAGAAAAATGGCGTTTCAGACCTGTGAAGTTTATGTATAATACATTGTTTATACTTTTACAATTCACAAAATCTTTTTTAAAGAGTGGCTGTGTGGTAAGTAGCTTGCTTACCAACCACATGGTTCCGGGTTCAGTTCTACTGCATGGAACCTTGGGCAAATGTCTTCTACTATAGCCTCGGGCCAACCAAAGCCTTGTGAGTGGATTTGGTAGACGGAAATTGAAAGAAGCCCATTGTATATATGTAGATATATGTATGTGTGTGTGTATATGTTTGTGTGTCTGTGTTTGTCCCCCCAACATTGCTTTGACAACCGATGCTGGTGTGTTTACATCCCTGTAACTTAGCGGTTCGGCAAAAGTGACCGATAGAATAAGTACTAGGCTTACAAAGAATAAGTCCTGCGGTCAATTTGCTCGACTAAAGGCAGTGCTCCAGCATGGCCACAGTCAAATGACTGAAACAAGTAAAAGAGTAAACAATTTTTATACAATTCCTTATAATATCTAATTATAGAAATACGAAAGGATTTTGATTCTACTGATCCCAGCCCTCAACTGCCACTTATTTTATTAACCCGTAAAAGGATGAAAAGCATAGTAGATCTTGGTAGGGTTTGAACTCAGCATGTAAAGATTTGAAATTAGATATTACATGAGTTTGGCCTCACAGAGGCAAAGTGGTTGAGTTCCTTTCAAACATTGGGCCTTGTGGAGGCAAAATGGCCGAGTTCCTTTCGAGTGTTGGGCCTCACAGCAGCAATGACCAAGACTTTTGACAGTATGACGTGCTTGAGAAGAAGACCCACCAAGCCGAGCAAAATCGTAGTCGTGACAAGATACCAGTGTCACAGAAATGACACACATGCTGGTGGCACATGAAAGTACTTATTACATTCTGCTGAGTGGTTAGTGTTAGGAAGGGCATCCAGCTGTAGAAAACCATGCTAAATCAGATTGGGGCCTGGTGCAGCCTTACAGAGTGCCAGCCCAGTCAAACTGTCCAACTCATGCCAGCATGGACAACAGACGTTAAATGATGATGATGCGGAGGAGGAGGACATCTTTTTTATCACTCTGCTGATTTTGGCAATCCATTACCCTGTAAAAGGAAAAATATTCTGTACATGATCTGTCTTCTTTATCAGGACTGTATATTTGAGAAGTCAACTGGACTGCTGACCATCAAAAAGCGAAGTCTTCTACAACGGTTCCTTCACCCACTGCTCAAACAACATGTTGGTAAGTAATCATCATTATTATTATTATTATTATTGTCATTAAGGTGGCAACTATTTGTATCCTGGATAAAATACTTCATCCATCTTTATATTCTGACTTCAAATCCCGCTGAGATCAAAGATGCTACTCACCCTTTCAAAGTCATTAAAATAAGTACCAATTGCATACTGGGACCAATCTAATTGACTAGCCCCCCTCTCCCAAAATTCCAGTCCCTGTGCCTATAGTAGAAAGGATTCTTATTATTATAGTACTTTCTTTTCTTTTCTAATCTAAGTACATCATTCTAAGATATACAGGGTTGGCCAAAAAGCCACCTGACAGTAAGTAAAAACCAATTAATTCCAAGATTAATTTATGTTTGACAACTGAATGAATTTAATAAGAGCATCTAAATATGAAACATCATGAAAATTGTTCAAACTGATGTCCTTCTTCATCATCATCATCATCGTTTAACGTCCGTTTTCCACGCTAGCATGGGTTGGACGGTTCGACTGGGGTCTGGGAAGCCAGGAGGCTGCACCAGGCTCCAGTCTGATCTGGCAGTGTTTCTACAGCTGGATGCCCTTCCTAACGCCAACCACTCCGCGAGTGTAGTGGGTGCTTTTTACGTGCCACCGGCACAGGTGCCAGGGGAGTCTGGCATCGGTCATGATCGGTTGGTGCTTTTAACGTGCCACCGGCACAGAAGCCAGTCAAGGCGGCACTGGCATCGGCCATGTTTGGATGGTGCTTTTTACATGCCACCGGCACAGTGACACATTTTACCATCCGAGTCAATACAGAATTACAGATAGTATTTATGGAATTTTGATTTACTGTCGGGTGACTTTTGGCCAACCCTGTATATTCTTAACTCTTTCCTGAGACTGATATTTCTTATCCTGCAGTCTTAATCTTCCAGTATTTTCCTACTGTTTTTACTCAGCACAAACCTATAATAATCTATCACTCATCTGAACTAGTTCTGTCATGTTTGTCGTATAAGTGATGAAAAGTATATTTGTTAGTTCCATCTGATGGATGGTTGCTCTAAACGATCTTTGGTGTAATTTTACTTGACAGGATATGTAGCTCAGAGACCAAGGAGTCTCTTGAGGTTAAGCCAGGTTAAGTCTCTGTATTGAGAAGGCACAGCTCCAGTACTATGGACATGTGATTAGACTGTCACAGGAAAGACTTGCCAGATGGATTCTTCAACCAGCAGGAAACCTAGGAGTAGACCAAGAACAAAATGGTTGGATAACATCCATGCTCTCGTGTGATCATGGCTGATCTTACGGGATTCTATGGAGGGGGTGCCTGAGGACTCTACCCCAACAATGCCTCCCTGAAATAGTGGGTGAAGATAATGGATTGATGGATAGGGTTCCAACTGACTGGTTAGTCACTCTGGTTACCAATATCTTGGTAATTGATATCTTGGTAATTGATATCTTGGTAATTGATATCTTGGTAATTGATATCTTGGTAATTGATATCTTGGTAATTGATATCTTGGTAATTAATATCTTGGTAATTGATATCTTGATAATTGATATCTTGGTAATTGATATCTTGGTAATTGATATCTTGGTAATTGATATCTTGGTAATTAATATCTTGGTAATTGATATCTCGGTAATTGATATCTCGGTAATTGATATCTCGGTAATTGATATCTCGGTAATTGATATCTTGGTAATTGATATCTTGGTAATTAATATCTTATCATTTATCTCTGACATGGAAACGTGCAGTTTCAAGAGTTTCATTGGTTATTGTCTTATTTCCAGTGAAAGCCAGCTTAGACGACATTGTTGGTGTACGCGTTGAAGAAAGGGAAATGAAATACCTTGGTAAAGGAAACCAGGTGGTGGTTCTTTTGGCAGCTGGTGCTATAATTGGTATCACAGAATCCTTTACAATAGGAGACAGCAGGTTTGTTATTGTATGACCAATTCATTGAACACCTTATTGCTTCTTTCATCATCATCATCATCGTTTAACAACCACTTTCCATGCTGGCAGCAGCGGGTGGGACAAACAGACAGACATACATATATAAACATATGCAATGAGCTTCTTCCAGTTTCCATCTACCAAATCCACTCACAAGGCATTGGTCAGCCCGAAGCTATAGTAGAAGACACTTGCCCAAGGTGCCATGCAGTGGGACTGAACCTGGGACCATGTGGTTGGTAAGCAAGCTACTTACCACACAGCCATTCCTGTGCCTATGATATATGCATATATATATATATATGCTTATATATAGATATACATATATATAGTCCAACCCATGCTAGCATGGAGAACGGACGTTAAACGATGATATGCATATATATATATATGCATATATATATGCATATATATATATGCATATGTATATATATGCATAGGTATCATCGTTTATGTATATATATGCATATATATATACATACACACACACGACAGGCTTCTTTCAGTTTCTGTCTACCAAATCCTTGCACTAGTTCAGCCTGAGGTTTTAGTTGAAGACACTTGCCCAAGGTGGCATGCAGTGGGACTGAACTCATTGGAAAGCAACCACACAGGTACACCAGTGCCTATATTTACATCCTTGCAATTTTGCAGTTCGTCAATAGAGGCTCATATAATCAGAACTAGATTTCAGCTGGGGGTTGATTTGTTCAATGAAAACCCTTCAAGGTGGTACCTCAGTATGGCTGCAGTCCAATAATTGAAACAAGTAGAGATAGTTGGAAAAGAAAAATAAAGAAGAGTCCTATATTCCTATGTTACAGATTAAGAGTGATTGTATATTCACTGGTGGTAGCAATTGTTGAGGAGGTAGGTAGTAGTGGAAAAAAAGTTTTATTTTGTAAGTCATACGTTCTGAGTTCAAATTCCGCCGAGGTCGACTTTGCCTTTTATCCTTTCGGGGTCGATTAAATAAGTACCAGTTACTCACTGGGGTTGATATAATCGACTTAATCTGTTTGTCTGTCCTTGTTTGTCCTCTCTGTGTTTAGCCCCTTGTGGGTAATAAAGAAATAGGTATTTCGTCTGCTGCTACGTTCAAATTCCGCTGAGGTCTACTTTGCCTTTCATCCTTTCGGGGTTGATTAAATAAGTACCAGTTACGCACTGGGATCGATATAATCGACTTAATCCATTTGTTTGTCCCCTCGTGGGTAGTAAAGAAACTATTTTTTTTTTTTCTTTTTGGCAGTGATCACTATGCTATTGCTCACAAAATCCAAGATTTCCTTGAAGTAGACCTGAATCATCACCATGACCCAAATGATGGGGATGACTATCTTGGAGACAGTTCATCATCCGAGGATAGTTTCGAACAAATCGGTCCACAATATGTTCTGCCTGAAAGTTCAAGTGTTGCAGCAAATACAGAAAATATGTACAAGATGTGACTGAACTGATACAAAAAAAATTTGTAATTTTATT
Organism: Octopus sinensis; assembly: GCF_006345805.1. Lineage (NCBI taxonomy): Eukaryota > Metazoa > Mollusca > Cephalopoda > Octopoda > Octopodidae > Octopus > Octopus sinensis. The sequence continues at coordinate 122,146,802 of NC_043001.1, read as the reverse complement.
TTCACTGAATTGTTGTCTGTACACAAAATCGGGTGTGTGAAGAAAGCGCTAGCATCAAGGCTTCGGCCACAACTGCTTCATTTCCGGAACATAAACAGGGAAATTGCAGAAATATTGTGTTTGCTGATATAAAAATGCATCACTTAAATAAATGCATCAAATCTTTGTTTGAAACTTTTAAAATACAGCACAGCAAAACCTGAGTGGGTTCTGAATTCAAACTTTATTATAGCCATTGTGTTCTGCCCCTGCACAAACCACACTCAACTCTGCTTGCCTCAGTCAATTGGACTGACACTGATTGCCACTCCTGTTTTATATTTAAAAAGCCTGGAGGCTGGAAGGATAGCCAGCTGTAAAAATCGTTCCTATCCTACTGAAACGTCCAAATTTATCAAAACCATCCTATTCATGCAAGCCTGGGAAGATTAAAGTGAAACAACCAATCTGTACATATAACAGTTTTTTTTTTTTTATAAATTATATAGTTTATTAAATGCATAAAATACATAGAGCTTTTGCTTGGTTATTAATTGGTTAATTATTTGATATAAATAAAACTATCAAAAGTACTTAAATATGCTTAATACATTAATTTGTTAAGATATTGATTTGTATAGTTTAACTTTAGAATATTAAATCCAGACAGAGTTTAGATTAAAATAATTCATTAAGTGTATGGCAATATTTTTAAAAATGCTTAAAGCCCACTGAGATCAACTTTGCCTTTCGTTACCTTAGGTTGACAAAATAAAGTGCCAATTGAGTAATCAGTTATAAAGTTGGAATATAGAAATTTTTACAGGAACTTTGAGTCAAAATACCAGATGCAACATGAAAAGCAATAAAATGTAATTCTAATGATGATCTAAAGATCTTTATTCTGTAAAGTGATGAGTAACTTGAATGGTGTAAAACCCAGATTCACAGATTATGGTCAAAATCCAAGTTTTTATGGAAACGTACCAAATTTTAGAATGCTGAGTTTCTACCACAATGGAAAGATATAATGACACCCTGTTGTATTCACTAAGAAGATGGAAAATGATGGTCACATTTTTATGCATTCTCAAAAACTGTAGAATCAATATTTTTATTTTGCAAAATGTTAAAAGGTTCATTATACTTTCTAATTTGCAATTGACTTAAAGAATATTTTTAAACATTTTCCATATGATAATAAACTTAACATTCCATTCAGCTATTGTTGTTGTTATTATTTGAGGGTGTTTAAGGTGGCAAGCTGGCAGAATCATTAGCACACTGGGCAAAATACTTTGCAGTATTTCATCTGCTGGTACGTTCTGAGTTCAAATTCCTCTGAGGTTGACTTTACCTTTCACCCTTTTGGGGTCGATTAAATAAGTACCTATTTCTTTACTACCCACAGGGGGCTAAACACAGAGGGGACAAACAAGGACAGACAAACCGGATTAAGTCGATTACATCAACCCCAGTGCAAAACTGGTACTTATTTAATTGACCCCGAAAGGATGAAAGGCAAAGTCAACCTCGGTGGAATTTGAACTCAGAACGCAGACAAAATAATGCTAAGAATTTTGCCCAGCGTGCTAACGTTTCTGCCAGCTCGCCACCTTGAAGTACCAGTTATGCACTGGGGTTGATATAGTCGACTTAATCTGTTTGTCTGTCCTTGTTTGTCCTCTCTGTATAAATTTGTGATAAAACTGGACCTTTGAATTGCAAGCACAACTCCTCCAACAGATTCATCATCATCACTATCACCATTGTCATTATCATCATCATCAACATCAAGTGGATGCGCAATGGCCCAACGGTTAGGGCAGGAAACTCGCGGTTTCGATTCCCAGACCGGGCATTGTGTGTGTTTATTGAGCGAAAACACCTAAAGCTCCACAAGGCTCCGGCAGGGGGTGGTGGTGACCCCTGCTGTACTCTTTCGCTCCAACTTTCTCTCACTCTTTCTTCCTGTTTCTTGTCTCCAACTTCTTACGCAACCACTGAGCCTGGATGTGCATTCATCCATCCGTCAATGCTCTCAGTGTCGGGGGTTGACCTGCTCTCATTTCTGTGGATCTTACGAATAGCAAAGGACCACGTTTCGGACTTCTCCCACTCTGGGACGAAGACCGCTTCGTTCAACAAACAAATCATCAACATCAATGATGATGATGACAGTGGTGATGATGGTGATAAACTGAATTTCATAAGCATTCTTTCGTCTTTTAGCTATTATACTGTGGCCATGCTGGGGCACCACCGTGAAGAGTTTACTTTAACAACTCAATCCCAGTGCTTATTTTTTTAAAGTTTGGTACTTATTTAATCAGAACCAATTGCCAAACCCTTAAGTTTTAGGGATATAAATCAACCAACACTGATTATCAAACAATAGGTGCAGGGGACATATTCAAAGACACACACATACATATGTCTACATACACACAAATGATGGGCTTCCACACAGTTTCCATCTATTAAATTCACTCACAAGGCACTGATCAGCCTGGATATAGCTACAACAGAAGACACTTACTCAAGGTGGCATGCAAGAGGACTGAACCCCAAACCACTTGGTTGCAAATGAGCTTGATTGCACAGCCATGTCTACGCTATGAAATTTATTTCCATTTCTTCTTCTTGAAAAAAATATCACAGTGAATATATTTCTTGAGAAGGGCTCAAACAATGCTAATTACACAAATAAATAATAGTAACCATTTTTACTTATTTTGCCAGTAGAGAAATAAGATTGGTCTCTTAAAAGCCCATACAAACCCATCTGAGACTACCCTGGTCCCATGGTACGAAAATATCCACTTTGAAGTGTTCTTAGATAAAATAAAACCTTTCATCACAATTTGATTGAAGAACTTTTTGTAAAGTCATGTTCTAAACAATGGGTTATTATTATCCATCATCATCATCGTCGTGAAGGTGCATGGCTCAGTGGTTAGAGCGTCAAGCTTATGATCGTGAGGTTGTGAGTTCAAATCCCGGACCGGGCTATGTGTTGTGTTCTTGAGCAAGACACTTTATTTCACGTTGCTCCAGTTCACTCAGCTGTAGAAATGAGTTACGACGTCACAGGTGCCAAGCTGTATCGGCCCCTTTGCCTTTCCCTTGGATAAAACTGGTGGCGTGGAGAGCATCATTGTTTAATGTCCGCTTTCCATGCTGGCATGGGTCGGACGGTTTGACTGAGGGCTGGCAAGCCAAAAGGCTGCACCAGGTTCCAATCTGATCTGGCAAGGTTTCTACAGCTGGATGCCCTTCCTAATGCCAACCACTCCGAGAGTGTAGTGCTTTTTACAAGCCACCGGCATGGAGGCCAGTCAGGTGGTACTGGCAACAACCACGCTCAAATGGTGCTTTTTTATGTGCCACCAGCACAGGAGCTTGTTTTGCAACCACATGTTTACAGGTTCAGTCCCACTGCATGGCACCTAGCACAACTGTCTTCTTGCTATAGCTCAGGGCCAAACAATGTCATGTGAGGGAATTTGGAAAATGAAAACTGTGTGGAAGCCTGTTGTATATGTGTCTTTGTGCCCTACTCCACCACTTTACAACCAGTGTTGGTTTGTTTACATCCCCATAACTTAGTGGTTCAGCAAAAGAGATCAATAAAATAAGTACCAGACTTTGAAAAATATGTACTGGGGTTGAATTGTTTGACTAAAATCCTTCAAGGTAGTACCACAGCATGGCCACAATCCAATGACACAAGCATCATCATTTAATGTCTGCTTTCCATGCTAGCATGGGTTGGACGATTTTGACTGAGGGCTGGCAAACCAAATGGCTGCACCAGGCTCCAATCTTGATCTGGCAGAGTTTCTACAGCTGGCTGCCCTTCCTAACGCCAACCACTCCGAGAGTGTAGTGGGTGATTTTTACATGCCACCGGCACGGGGGCCAGTCAGGCGGTACTGGCAATGACCTCGCTCAAATCTTTTTACACGTGCCACCAGCACAGGTGCCAGTGAAGTGACGTTGGTAACGATCACGCTCGACAAATATATGATAAAAAAATAAAGGTGATAAGGAAAAGAAATATAAAAGAAAATATAACAAAAATTACGTTTTTTCAAAAGTATTTATCTCTGAGTGATCTAAATTTTCCAGGATCAATACAGTTTATAGTACATGATGAATACATAGTTTAGATATAGTCAGAATTGTAACATTTCCAGATAAAATGTCCTTAAAAAATAGCTGACAAATAAACAAATAAATAAAAAGATTTCACATTATAAAAGGAGGAGAAAATCATAATATAATAAAATAATAATAATAATGATAATAATAATAAAATCTATTTAAAAATTATGCTTACATTAGCCACAATGGTTTTTAGGGTAGATATATGGAAAGTTAAACAAAGTGTGGCTACCATTGAAGACAAAAAAACAATTCTGAAATGGACTAAATCGTTATTTTGAGAGTTTGTGCTAAATAATGTACAGGTAGATACATTGACATACAAGTCGTTACAATCATCTTTATCATATGAACTTGTGCAATGGTTAATGGAATAAAGAATATTGTTTTTAAAATGATAAGTTAATAAGATATAAATTTTATTTGCATGACTTCTGTTGATCTCTGGTTAGTCTTGACAATTGTTTGTTTTTGTGTTGTATGTAAATAATAAAAATGTCAACCCATTTCTTCAATCAACTTCAAGTCCTTCGTTTCGATGAAGAATTTATTGATAACAAACATCGAAGCAAAGAACTTGAAGGGAGGAGCAGTTAAAAATATTATTTACATAACACACATGCTACAGATACCAATCAAAGAACAATAAAAATCATTGATTTTTTTTCTTTTTAGTTCAATAAAAACAAAATATGAACTGTGATACAACGAAAGGACAGATGTCGGGTGTTTTTCATCCTAATCTGATCCAGAGTGTATTTAAGAATACAAACTTGTTTTCTGAATACTTGTATCAACTCAGAAGAAATCAAATATAGAAAAAAAAAATGAAAATTTAGAATACCTGACATAATATTCTTTGTCTGATAGGAAACAATTGTTTTGTTTTAGTTTTGCTTTTTATTTTGATTTTTTTAATGTCCAAACTTTTCTCACGTTCCATTCATCCTATGTAAACACGATTAATGCTAATTTGGATGTATGTAAGTAGTAGAAGATAAATCTCCCAAAGATAATACTGAGGTTGAAAGCTGTCTTCAGAATGTGTGAAGAAGGAACAGTTTGTAGATGCATGTATGTTATTTCCAATGAAAGAATCAATCCATAAGTGGTTTGGGAAGTCCTTGTAAAACTTCTTTTGGTTGGAACAAGAAACAGCACTGACTTACATATTCTTGTATAATTAATTGTTACAAGAGGAAGAGAAGTACCAACATGTGTAGTTCTGACATGGAATTTATGGCGATTTACCTTTCTGGGTGGAGATAATGAAGAAAGTTGCTGTGTTATTTTAAAGAATGAAAGGTTTCATTGAAAATCCATAATGAAATATGAAAATTCAAAATTTATCTACCAATGGAAACAGATTGTCTTTCCATATCGGTCACTAGTGTCTCTTCAGTGGAATATTGTCAACTAAGAATCAAGGTGAAAGGAGAAAGTCTCTTAAGTTATAAAAAGATGCAATATCAGTATTCTTGACAAATGATTGGAATAGATTTTTTAAAATTCTTCAGTTAAGAATTTTTACTTCACTAGAACACCTTATCTACACCATATATACATAAATATATACATGTGCGTGTGTGTATACAAAGACACAGACATGCACACACACATATATATGTATGTATGTATGTATGTATGTTTTATATATACATACACATATGTATCATATATATATATTTATATATGTGTGTGTGTGTGTGTTATATATATATACACATATAAGTAGAAGTACATTATATGTATGTGTATATATATATGTGTGTATGTGTGTTGTGAGTGTATATATGTGTATGTATACATATATGCACACATACATACATAGATACATAAGCACATATGTATATATGTTTGTGTGTGTGTATATATATATGTATTAGGTTATCCAGAAAGTTCTGAGCGTTTTTAAGCTAAATCTTTTAAGGCTTCATTGAACACACCTGAAACGTCACACGGTTAAAACTTTGGCATAGCTTGAAGTGGTAGTTCATCTCTTTGTTCTTGACTAAAACCAGATCTATCTTTCATTCCAGTTACCCTTTATTGATATTTGAAATGGATAACCAAACATTTCATATTTGTGTTGTAATGCTTTTCTTTTTTAAAAAAAGGAGAAAATGCTACAAAGATTTGCAAAAGCATTTGTGAAGTTTATGCTGTAGGTGAACCAACTGCACGAAGGTGGTTTGCAACATTTAAAGCTGGAAAGTTTAGCTTGGTAATTGACAGTCGCAATGGAAGACCTTCAAAATTGAAGATTTTTTGAAGGCAAAAATTGGAGAAAATGAATATCATGACTAGAGAACTCGCAGAGAAAAGTTAGATGCTTCTAAAAGTACGGCTCATGAACACCTAGTGAAGGCAGGATACATTTTTTGCTATAATGTATGAGTCCCTCGCAAACTCTCAGAAAAGAATTGCTTGGACCAATATTCCGTTTTTGATATGCTTTTGAAAAGGAATGAAAGCATACCTTTTTTTAAACAACTTGTGACTGGAGATGAAAAATAGATTGTGTACAAAAACGCAGAGTGACAAAGATCCTGGAGTTTGCGTAAAGATCCCTCAAAACAGCAACCAAAGACAAATATCCATGCCAAAAACGTTATGCTTTGGGTTTAGTGGGATCATAAATGTATTATTTATTATGCGCTTTTCCCACAAAACCAGATCATTTCTTTTGATGTGTACTGTTGTCAGCTGGCTAATTTGAACAAAAAAATATCAAAGAATTGAGGCCAGAGATTGCCAACAGGAAAGGGGTAGTGTTCTAACAGGACAATGCCCGACTACGTCTGTCTTTGGCTACCCAAAGAACTTGGCTGAGATCTCTTACCCCATCCACCATATTCTCCTGATATTGCACCATCTGATTACCACTTGTTTTTGTCTCCACAGAACTCATTGCAAGGAAAAACATTAACAATTTAGATGGAATCAAAATGCACCTAGATAACTATTTTCTTCAAAATTTTATCTTGATGGAATATTTAAATTGTCTGGTGGATGGGCAAAGGTCAATTATTTATATTCTTTTTTGCATATTAAAAAAAACACTCAGAATTTTCTGGACAACCTAATATATATATATGTATA
>NC_043001.1:122124554-122137054 GCF_006345805.1 Octopus sinensis | reverse complement strand
GCAACTATAATCTCTAGGCAGCAACAACTTTTTATTATTTATTTTTGAACTGAATTTATAAATGTTAAATTTTAAAATTTATAATTTTTTTTTCCCCTCAAAAGCTGAAGAATTCAATTTCGAGTGAAAGGAATTGCGCACATTGATTGCATATGTAAAACTCGTTTGTTTAAAATAGAGATTACAGGAGTGAAAAAAAATATCTGATACACAATCACAATCTCCTGTTCGATATATGTGTATATATACATATGTGTATTTACACACATTCACACACACATACACATATTCATATACATATAAAGACACAATATAGCAAAGTACACCAACATATACGCAAACAGTCCCTGGCTTTGATGAAGATTAAAATGTTAACTTCCTTGGATATACAATACAGATATTTAAATAATGATTGGTGAACTCTGATGAAATATCGGATGAAATTATGTTAAAAAAATGAATAATATTTTATAAATTGAAAGATGATGAAATTAGTATTATAAATGCGATTGGTATCTGATGAAAGTTAGCGTTTTATAATGCCCTTAAAATCTGATGGACGTTAGTGTATTATAAAATGCCTTGATACCCGATGAAATTATTGCATTATAGATAACCCTTATTAAGTGGGAAGCAGAAATGTCTTAAGAATATCTTTAAAAATCAATAGAAATTAAAAGATTCAACTTAGAACAGAGGTTACCAATTAAGTTGGGGACTGTGTGTGTATGTGCTTGTGTCTGTCTGTCATATATATATATGTATATATATGGGTATATATATATATATATATATATATATATCGTATAGGCATAAGAATTTCGAAAGGGAGAGAATTGTGCAAGAAAAATCTACCCCTTTCCCTTCAAACCTGGCTGACCATCGGTTCTGGCTAGGGATTGGGTAAAGGGATTGGCATTGGTGGTGGTGGTGGCGGCGGAGGTGGTGGAGTTGGTGGTGGTGTTGTTGAGATTGGTGGTGGTGGTGGTGGTGATGGTGACGGCACAACTTCACATATAACTGGCAGCAAAGGGTCCCAGTGCTTTTCGGTCTGCATCGTTGTGTACTGAAATACAAGGACAGGTCTTCAAAGGGGAGAAGTTTAGCAGTACCGCTACTGCAACAGTAGCTGCAATTAGGGCAATAGCAGCATCAGTGACAGCACAGCAATGATCTTTATAGAGATGTCTGAGAATAAGGTTAACACATAGATATTAGAAGTTACTATTTAACAAAAGAGCCTCTGTGACCTAAACATTCTACCTTACCAGTTTCCTCTTGACATCTAGCTTCATCTAATACAGGCTTAAAAAATACAACAAAATACATAAGAAAATTGCTTTTTAAAATGTTTCCAATACTAAATTAGAGTGTAAGTATTGTCTGTGGGAAGGAAATATTGTTAAGCTAGTCAATACTTAAATTTAGCTATTTACATGTAAACTTGTTAATGTTATGCTATGTCTTGGGAAGGTCATTATGTCAATAAAAACGCATGCATTGGTTCTGCTTCACTTCTTTTATTATTAATAGTCAAGTAATTAACCAGTTAATTAGCTAATTCACAGCTCAGTCAATCAATGAATCAGCTAGTTCATCAAAGACTTTACATCAACTCTTGCAGCTTCTAATCCGAGTCCTCTCTAATCCAAGTCCTCTCTAATCCAAGTCTGCTCCAAGTAGGAAAACTTAACCTCAAATCTGTAGACAAGGAAACCAGCCTGGTGTATAGAGAACATGTCATTGAAGAGATTGCAAATGGGGCTTAAAGGACTCTGATGAACCTAGCTGATTGATTGATTGACTAAACAATCAATTAGTTAATTGATTAAGTAATTAACTAGTTGACTAATAATAATAAAAGAAGTGTAATAGAACCAGCATGTGTTTATTATTGGTATATTGACCCTCCCAAAATACAGTAAAGCCTGTTTCAATGCATGATTTGACATCAAAAATTTTGTAAACCAAAACACAAACATGAAATTATCAATATTAAAAATCTGAATAGCGTTCATAATTATTAATGAAGAATGTGTTCCAAACAAAAATCTAAGATAAATTTTGGTGATTCATAGCCATGAGTCAAATACTTTCAAAATCAAATCAAGTAAGAATAATGAGATGACCTTGTTTTCATGAATTACACAGATAACATCGTAAATATTCCATAGATAGAATATCAGACGAATGAAAATACAAAAAGATAAGGTAAGACCAAAAATGGATGAAGAACTGAGAGTTAAATCTCAGCCATTTCTAATTAAAATAATGTCATATCTAAATATTAAGAAATATGAAAGAAAAACACTGATGCACACATACACAGATATACATGATCAGTTTCAATGATTATATACACACATATATGTTATTGATATACATATAAAAATTACAGATATCTACTAATTTATATATGTACATATGCATTAAGTTACGTACATAAAGTTGACTGGATATAAAAGTTATATATATATATATATACGTATATATATATAATTTAAATAATGAGGGAGATAAATTGAATACTAATTTAATTAATATCAATTTAAAACCAGTAGCCTAGCATATAAAAATCTGAAGAATCAGAAAAAAATTTCAATACACGTGTATATCTAGAGTTAAAACCACTAGGTGGATAACCATATGCTAGAAAAAGATTTTCTCTGGAGAACATTCTTTCTTTGTAGTTAGATCGTATGTGATATTCTTCTACCATATGGTTATCCACCTAGTGGTTTTAACTCTAAATATACACACATATATATATATATATATATACTAGTTTAATGACGATCCTACTAACAAACAATTGCTATGACACTGAATCTCATGTATAGCCGATGCCTAGTGCTCAACAGGATAACATGCTATGGATTTAAGGTAAACACTACAGTGTTCAACTTAAAACCCTAATATGCCATCTGAAGAGTGTAGAGCATCAGTTTTTACACAAAACTCAGATTCATGGCCAGCATTTGTTATATGATCAATATTGAATGATATTATACGTCCTCACGATATTCATATGGATAAATGCTCTTATTTTGACTCTGATACACAACCAATTTCTTTTTCTTTCTTTCTCTCTCTCTCTCTCACACACACACACTTATGAAAACGTAAAACTACAAAATGACCTGAATGCAATATACAAGTGGGCAGAAGAAAATAACATGCAGTTCAAAGCTAAAAATTTTCAAGTGCCAAAGATCCCAGCAATGCCATTACGCTTCAGGACCAGTTACTGGAGCAGCCTGGGTTTCAGGGGCCCACAGCTTTTTAATATTCTCCCAAAGAGTCTGAGGAACTTGCACAAAGTAGATGTAGGGGCTTTTAAATCAAAGTTGGACCTCTTCCTGTCGAGAGTCCCAGATGAGCCCACCTCACGGCAAGAGGTGCAAATGAGGGTAGCTATATCAAATTCCATTCTTCATCAAGTGTCATATATTAGAGGAGGCTCCTAGTAATAACAGTGTAGCGCAAAACGGCAGTGCATCAGCATGGCTGCAGCTCTGAGCTGATACTTAAAAAAAAAAAAGGGTTCCACAATAAGCCCACAGATTGCAATCAGAATACACAGGAACAAAGGTAATACAATCCCAGAGTGACAGCTGATGCATTGACCTGGGAATCCACAAGAGTAATGATGCATCATAGAATATATATATAATATATATATATATATATATAGGTGCAGGTGTCTCTGTGTGGTAAGAAGCTTGTTTCCCAACCACATGGTTTAGGGTTCAGAACCGCTGCAGGGCACCTTGGGCAAGAGTCTTCTACAATAGCCTTAGGCTGACCAAAGCCTTGTGAGTGGATTTGGTAGACGGAAACTGGAAGAAGTCCATCATATATGTGTGTGTGTGTGTGTTTGTCCCCCATCACTTGACAACTGATGTTGGTGTGTTTATGTCCATGTAACTTAGCGGTTCACCAAAGAGACCAATAGGCTAAGCACCAGGTTTACAAAGAATAAGTCCAGGGGTCGATTTCTTTGACTAAAAGGCAGTGCTCCAGCATGGCCACAGAGAGCATAATCATCATGATTTGAACACCTATTTTTCCAAGCTAGCATGAATCAGACACATTTGAGACATCTTTGAGACCTATTTATTGCAGCTAAATGGTCTTCCTCTCAACAGCCTGTACCTTTTTCCAAGCAAGGCTATATTTTCCCCTTAGTTTGGATAAGTTACCCAGGAAATTGCAAACAAATGCTAACAAAATGTTTGCTTACAATCAGACAGAATCACACAGACATGCTTGCACATACATAAAACTGCACACACCTATATGTATAGACAAACATATATAAATACACATGTATTTATACATACATATATATGCATATACATGCTTACATACACATATATTTATATGTGGATACATACATATATCCAAGTGTATGTGTATGTATATATACAAATGATGAATGCCGCCTCCTCTATAGTTGTCAACTTCTGGCCCAACAAGTAAAGTCAAGAAAGTTTCTCAGTCATGTCCAAACCCCAACAACCTCTCGGGAAGAAACATGTCTCCAGATCTGGATGGAAAAGCTTGATAATGACCCTCTTCCAATCAATACAGGAGCCCTACTTTCTGGAGGCTTCTCTCCTGTCTCAGAGACACCATGGATTTAGTAGAAGACACATAACTGCCTGTAAATAAAGAACTGAGTGATCAATAGATACTGTGGTCAAATGGGACTGCAAGACTGGTCCACACACCTGTAAATGTTGAGAAGCAGACCACATTATGCAGCACTATGGGTACCCTCTACTAGCCAACAGCTCAAAGGACCTCGTAGAGTTGAAATAAATGCAAAGAATTGTGTAAGGAAATGGGAAACTATCATACAACATCCCACTTCAAGAATCAAAAGAAGACATATATGATTATTTTTATTATTATTATGATATTTAAAAAATATTTTTTAAAATAATTTATGCAACCCCTACCAAATCAAATGTGTTGAATGCTTCTTCTTTCATTTACCCACTCACTCATATAAGTATATATATGTGTGTGTGTACATATATACATACACATCACGTGACCGACCAGACCATCAGATGTTGCTACACATTGCTGGTCACAATGCGTTCGCATTGTTTTAGCCTTTGAATGACGCCACCCTGCTGGCTAAGCGAGCAGGCCAACAGAAAAAAGAGTGGTGAAAGAGTACAGCAGGGATCATCACCACCCCCTGCCAGAGCCTCGTTGAGCTTTTAGGTGTTTTCATTCAATAAACACTCACAACACCCGGTCTGGGAATTGAAACCGCGATCCTATGACCACGAGTCCGCTACCCTAACCACTGGGCCATTGCGCCTCCACACATATACATACACATACATATATATGCACACACACACACACATATACTTATTTATAAATACATAAAAATATACATATATTTATATACACATACACACATGTTGTCTCATTGGAACAACTTCTGTGCTGATAATGCCCTATTGATGTCGAAATATATCTCATGGTTATTCTCTTGTCTCTGATCAATCAGACTCTCTTTGCCATAACAGTGTCCCCATTTTATTACATTTCTAAAGTTATTGAAATTATCTCCCTTCCTCATCTATGCCATAGCAACAGAGGATTTCTTTATTCTTATCTTGAAGTGAAGATCATTTCAATAAATCAAGAATATATCATACATAGTATTTGATACAACTTTGTCTAAATTGTCCACATTTATACCACTGGCCACTTAAAGTACATACACTTACACATATATACATTCTCACACATGCATATACATATTTATATAAAGGTATATATACCCTTGTATGTTTTATATGTCTATGGATTCATTATAGCAGACTAAATCTTTTTCTTCTCTTATGTGAATATAAACTAAGTTTTTATATATATATACCTATCATTTTAGGAAAATTACTTCCCCCAAAATACTAGTTATTGAACCAGTATTTTCTTGGATGAAACCATCCCTTCATGAGGATAACACAAACTCTAAACGAATATATATATATTATATATATATATATGGGGTAGGAGAAAGACAAACAGAGGTAGTAAGGAAGTTATAAAGTTAGGCTTGAGATATATGGAGCACAAAACACAGATAACAAAAAGAAGGTCAAACAAAACAGAAGAGAAGGATTATATCTCAACAGCTGTTTCAAGATGGATGTAACTTATGTAATAACCTCTTGGAAAGGGATGCTAGCTTACTTTAGCAATTTCATAGGATTTGTCACAGGATACATACCTAGGGCACCATCCGCATATTATTTATGAATATGGTTATTACATAACTTATGGCCATCTTGAAACAACTGTCAAGACTTTTCATAATCCTTCTCTTCCATTTTGCTTTCTTCTTTTATTTATTCTGTAATCTGTATTTTTGTGTTCTATGTAAATATATATTTCAAGCGTAACTGTGTTTATCTACTTTATCACCTCCATAACAGCTCGATATGGATTATTCTTACAGCTAACTTTCAATGGTGAGACAGGCACTGGCCCTAGATAAAGTTGGAGCTCAAGGTCTCATCTGTTTGAGCATTAGTCTTTCATAATCACTAAGCTTATTTTAATTTCACCTATATACATATATATATACACACACACACACATATATATATATAAACACACACACACAGACATATATATATATATAAACACACACACACACATAGACATATATATATATATATAAACACACACACATAGACATATATATATATATAAACACAGACATATATATATATATACACACAGAAATATATATATATATATACAGACATATATACATATATATACAGACATATATACATACATATATATATATATACACACATACATATTTACACACACACACACATATATATAATATATATATATATATATATATACGTATAAGCACATATATGTACACATGTATGTATGTATGCCTGCTTGCGTGTAAATGTATGTATGCATGCATGCATGTGTGTGTGTGTGAGAGAGAGAGAGTAAGAATGAGAATGTGTGTAGGTCTACATGTGTTTGTATATATACTTATATGAATATATACAGAAACAAATTTATTCTAATACACAGACAAACATGCTTTCCAGTTGAATCTGTTTTTTTTCTTTTTAAATCTATTTTATATCAAACTTGAGAAAAATGAATATAAAATTAATATGTTGAATATGCTGGATAATGAGCTGACGGATGGAATGAGATGTTAAGTTCATTTGTATTAGTTTTAGGGGTTTTTTTTTTAATGAAATATATAGAACAATTGAATCACGCACTCTCACACTAACATTCACACATACACAAACCCACGTATTTGTCAAATGGAAATTTCTACTGGATGAAAAAAAAAAAAGAAACTTTGAAAGTAAGCAGAAAATATGATGAGTGGGATGGGTTTGTGAGTATCTGTTGCTGAGACTGCCGTCATTGCTGCCATGTTGAATGGAAATGGAAGCAGAATTCAGCAGATAATTCTTCAGCCAAAGAACTTGAGAGATACAAGCATCATAGAAGACAAGACGTTAGGCCAAGAATCCTTTTCCATGCTGAAATAGAATGGAATGGAATGGATTGAGAGAGAGAGAGAAAGGGAGGAAGAGAGAGAGAGAGAGAGAAAGAAAGAGAGAGATGGTCAGACAGACAGACAGACAGACAGAAAAAGAGAGAAATTTGGAGAAAGAGTTGAATGCAGAGACATAAAAGGAAATAAATGAAAGATAGGGAGATAATGGAAAATGAAGAAATAATTCCATACATCCATACACGTTATATATACATACATAAGTATATATATATATATATACATACATAAGTATATATATATATGTATATATATATATATATACATACATAAGTATATATATGTATATATGTATATATATATATATATATATATATATATGCATGTATGTATATATCGCACATACATAAAAAAAAGTTTCTCTTTATAACTATGTTCATCTACAAATGAAAAGCAGTTTATTTTTTAAACAGATACGCATAAAACCATGGCAATTCTTGGATTAGCAGGGTTTTTTTTTTTTTTTTATTTTATTCAAGACGTAGAAAAAAAGAATTGAGAAATTCTGTACCCTGCAACAGGATTGTAATTCCTCTTTACACATAAATATACATACATATATATATATATATATATATATATATGTTTGTACTAGCAATACCAAGACATACATAGAGAAAATGAAAGTAAATATGTATTGGACTCCAACAATTCATGTAAAGAAAGTTGCATGCACAGCATACCCATTCAATATATAAGCATCCATCCAATCCATATATAGAAATACAGATATAGCCATGCCATTCTTTAAGCATACAGAAAAGCCTTGAGTATATATACATATACACATATATATATATATGTGTGTGTGTATATATTAGATAGTAGAGACAATGCGAGGAGATGAATAGACATTTCTTAATTTATATATATATATATAATATATATATATATATATTGACCCTTTCTTGGACACCATGTTGTTGCAAATAACAAGATAGTTTTAAAGAATTTAAAAAAAACAACAAAAACAAAAAAAAACACTCGACCACTTTTATAAACAAATTTATCATATTCTAATCTACCAAAACGAAATGATTTTTATTTGATTTTCATAATTTTTGCCTTTTTACAGTTTTTTTTTCTTTCATTCTTTTTTTTTTTGCTGTCATTTTTTTGTATCTACAATAAAATTTAGTATGAAAGGTTGGCGGAAGAGAAAAGAAATAGTGTATATAACTGATGCTGCTTCGAAAGACAACATTATACACCAAAATCTCTATAATGAATAGTTTTCTCAAAAATAATTTTTTAAATATGAAATATCTCAATATCAAGCCTTCCCATTCTGACAGTAATGTTTGAAGATTAATAAAACTATATTTTTTTTTAATAGTTAATAGGTATATTAAATTTTAGTGGGAAAAAAATACAAATTGCCAAACAAAAAAAGAGAAAAAAATTAAAGAAAATGGCTATTAAGGGAGATAACTACAACTTGCTCAGAACTTGACAGACACAAATTTGTATTAGGTCAGTCCAGGTATAAGAAAACTATTAATATTAATTAATTGAAGAAAGAAAAAAAAAAGAGAAAATGAAATAAAGTATTACTAAAAGAAGTTAAAAAGTTGAATAAAAAACATTCTTTTCTCTTTACACCCATTTTTACAAATTTCTTTTTCATTCAGCAGAATGTTTCAAAAGTAAATAATAATAATAATAATAATAATAATAATAATAATAATAATGATAATGATAATAATAATAATAATAATAATATAATAATAATAATAATAATAATAATAATAATGATAATGATAATAATAATAATAATAATAATAATAATAAAAGTACTTTGAGGGCTTTGATGCAGCTCCAATGATACAAAACTTTTAGAGTTTTATAGTCTTCTTACTGATCAGCTCCATGTAAAAGGATTCTAAAGTTTTCGACTCCTTCTGTTTGGAAACTGCAAAACAGTCATGTTACACAGTAAATTGGAAATTGTGGAATCTAATCAGAAAGAAGCTGTCTCTTCTGGCTATTTTTTTTTTGTCTTTTTTTTCTTTCTTTCACTATTTCATTATAAACAAATATTTTATAATTATATCTTTATTTTTGTGTGTATACATGCGCCTGAGTAAAATAAAAGATACAGTCAAACAGAAACAGAAGGTCAAAGAAAATTCTAATGAGAATTTATGAGAAGGTGCGCAAAGCAATAATGGAAAGAATCTAAATTTAAGACCAGTTCAAATATGTTTGAGAGAGATTTGAACTTGTAACAGCTTTTCAATGCACGTTGTCATGGATTTCTTTTTCTCCACAGCAAACAGTTGAAAAACCTTTACAGGTACAATTATTTCCCAAGCATTTTTGAACTGGTCTTAAATTTATATTCTAATGTGAATAGTATTATCTTTTAAATTTTATTTTTCATTAATTTTGTTTTTAAGTATATAAATGTATATTTGTATTTTTATTAAGGATAGACATTTTTAATTTAATTTTATTTTATTTATTTATTTATTTTTCTAAAAATATTAACTAAAACCTATCCCAGCCAATTATACAACAATAAGGCCCACTAGTGGGGATAGGTAGGTGCAATGAGAGTGTGTATTAGTTGTGGGAGTGTGTTAACAGAAAACAACTAAAGAAAAAAATTAACAAACAACATAAGGGAAGGTGCAAATGTAAACAAATAAAACATGGAACTAGGTGCAACAAAAAAAATAATTTTTTAAAACAAATTAATAAAAAAGTTTTTTAAAAAAAAGCTAAAACAGATTCAAATTAAGGAGTATTTGAGTATTGCTTTATTTTCATTTTAATTTTACATAAATTTCAAATATGGTTCATAAGTTCAGAGGAGGGAGTTTGGAGGTCAGGAAAAATTATTGTTGAATTAATATGTAACACAGTTGTATATGCATGTGTGTATGCATGTGTGTATGCATGCAAATATATGTATGTATGTGCATATGTGTGTGTGTGTGTGTGTGTGTGTATAACTACAGACACATTACAAAAGCTATTATAAATATTCAAAATTATATATATATATATATATATATATATATAATATATATATATATGCTTATGTGTATTTATATACGGAGGAGGGGGTTTGATCATAAGACCAAATTTCAGAGGACCAAATGCAAGAAGGCTAAGAATTAAAAGACTAAAAAAATCACAATATTGACCATAGTGTATCAGATAATAAATTGAGTGATATATCCATAGAATGATGTTAACATTAAAACCAAGTTTTTGTTTCTCAGTATAATAATATTCAGTAATATCATCTTTGCTATTTCAGAATTCTAATATCCTGATTATTTTATTATTGGTAGATGGTCTTGCGACATTTGGTCTTATAACCCAGGAATAAAAAAGGGGAATACGGAAGACAGACAAGGGGAGAGAGAGAAAGAGATGGATGGAAATATGAGTGTTAATATCTATCTATCTATCTATAGAGTTTTCCATTCAGCCAAAGTCTAATGATTGCTAATTTTATCCCTCAGTTTCTGAAAGGGCTTTGGCAAGAAAGCATTCAGTAACATTAATTGGCTGTCATGAGAATATAATGTTATATATATATATTGGAGACATGTAGCCTCATGGTTAAACTGCTGAGCTCACAATCATAAGTTCAATTCATTTCATGCTGTATCAGTCAATGGTGCAGCCCTCCCTCCCACAATCCTAGCTGTTACGTCATAAAATTCTACTGACTCAAGGGTAGGAGTGCCAAGAGGGACAGGTGCCCATATCAGCTTGCATGTATGTAGACACCTAACATAGTGAAAGTGAAGCTTCAAAAGATACTGGATATATATATATACATATATATATATATATATGAAAAGAAATATAAAAAAATATATTCATATAAGTTGTAAAGGTGGGCCTTCTACAGTTAAATATGCAGTCATGGGATTACTATCCTTCATCCCCCCAAATAAAACAGAGAGCCATTATAATTGGATCTTAGTTTGACCTAAGGTGATAATCTGTGATTATCTAAGAGTGATATATTCCAAGAAATGCAGTGAAGTTGGTAAATAATTCTTAAGGAATGATTTTATTACTACTTCTCTTGGGAAACTAATTATTCTACTTAATGCTAATTTCTAAGAGCATATATATTTGTACATGTTTGCATGCATGCATGTATGTATGTATATATACATGCATGCATGTATGTATATATATATATATATATATATATATATATGTGTACTTTTTTTTACATATATATACATACTTGCTTATTTACATATATATATGAATGAATATATGTATATATATATATATATATATATATATGTAGACACACATACTCACATATATGGAGAGGGAGAATAAAAATAGTTTTAGCTTTTGAGATCAATGAGATATTTACAAGTTTCTCCAATCTGTTGGTTTCTTTAGGCACAAGGGCTAGTTATTTTGGGAGTAGAAATGAATATTTGAGAAGCTTCAGCCTTTCCAATAGCATTAGCAGTGTAAAATATTTGGCTTTCACCAAGAACTAAAAGTGTGTAACAATTCATATAAGCTGAGAGCCCTAGATCAAATGCTGTTAATTAAATAGAAACTAAAAATGACTTGTAAGAAAATGAAATCAAATATTAAACAGTTGAAGCAGCTAATTTGGATGTTTTAAAACAAATATAATTAAGTAACCGAAGCCTTTTTATTATATAATATATGAAGTAGTTTTTTGAAAATATCGGTCTTAAGTCATTTCCTTCCAATTATAGCTCTCATAGTGAACGGCCCATCTGGTTCTAATTATAAATTTGTTTAATCAAAAACTGTAAATTTGATTAAACTATATAAGAACTTTAAAGTATAAAATATTTAATAAACTTTAAAAATATCAACATGTGATTTAAATATCACAAACAGTTGAGGAATTTTTAAAGATTCCACTTAAAAGCCC
>NC_043001.1:122094554-122114554 GCF_006345805.1 Octopus sinensis | reverse complement strand
TTAGGCATGATATATCTTCCTTCCAGAGCTTAAGACAAATGGTGCTTAAGTGTGATCTTCCTTCCAGGGCTTAAAGCAAATGGATGATAACAGAACAGTACAACAAGAACAGAGTGGAGAAATGAGTAGTTAAGACATTAAATACACTGGAAACTACAAAGCAGATTAGCTACTTAGCCAGGAGTTTTACTACAGGGTTTCTACAAGCTAGATTAGGGCAGATATCAGTGAATATGTCATCAGAAAGAAAATTGATTGAAACGTTTTTGACAGGAAGACAAAAACTGCAGTTCTTCAGGAAAAAAAAAAATTTTATGTAATACCATCAATCATCAATTAAAATCTAAAGATGTAACATCCAGCTTCTAACTCACTCACACTTACTTAAACACAAAGTGACATAATAGACTATGGAATGTCTTTCCTATTTCGTTGCATCTTAGGAAGGTCATTATGTCAATAAAAAAACCCATGCACCGGTTGCATTTCACTTCTTTGTTATGATTATTGTTGTTATTATTATTAAACTAGATAACCAAATAACTAATTGACTACTTGAGTAATTGTTCATCCAATCAATCAACCAACAACGTTTGTCAAAGTCTTTTTGTCACCAATCAAAACCTCATTAATGGCATGCCTTCCATTTTAGATCTGAAGCAATCCTTGGGCACAGAGGGCATGGCATTGATGAAGTTGTAATTGGTAAGAATAGGACTTTGATGAACCTAGCTAGTTGATTGATTAACTGAATGATTACTCAAGCAATAAATTAATTGTTAAATAGCTAGCAAACTGACTAAAAGAAATGAAATAGAACCAGTGTTCTATTATAATAACCCTCCCAAGATTCAACAAAATCTGTTTCAAAACACAGGTTCACTTCAAGAGTCTTGCAAACCAAATACAAAAATTCCTTTTCTATATTATTGCATAACAAAGCAACAACTGAATTCAAAAGCTATTCTGTAACTAAGCTTACAATAAACATATTAGTCTGTTCTAATTTGATAAAAATATAGGATAAATTAGTAACTGCATAAACCAAGCACGTATGATCCTCTTTTTTTTCATCTGTTTACATGGCTTTAAGCAAAGCTCCACAATACTTCACATCTATATCTGTCACAATACATGTTAGTGTCTTAAAATCACATCTAATATTACATCTAGCCTGTCAAAATACACACTGCTGTTACAATATATATTTCACATTCATTATGTTGAGTTAAAACAAATATCATCATCATCATCATTGTTTAACGTCCACTTTCCATGCTAGCATGGGTTGGACGATTTGACTGAGGACTGGCAAACCAGATGGCTACACAAGGCTCTAATCTGATCAGGCAGAGTTTCTACAGCTGGATGCCCTTCCTAAGGCCAACCACTCCAAGAGTGTAGTGGGTGCTTTTACATGCCACCAGCACGTGTGAAGTAAAATTGTAGTGATTCTTCATATGCATTTAAATACCTTTGGGAAAGGTATGAATGTGACCACACACATTTCTCTAAAGAGATAAGAGTAATAATGCCCCTTTTTTACGAATCTATAATAGTCAAGCATACAACATTTTGGATGTTTTACCATACATTCCACTATTCCACCTGTATGTGGAACTACACCAATTTCTGACAGCAACCAACCTTAAGACAGCATAAAAACTTTTAAAAAAACACTGTGTAGTTTGTAACAGTTTTTGTAAATGATAGAATAAATAACGAAAGAATATACAATCACTGAACTTCGGGCAAATGACAAATAGAGAAACAAAAAGAACTTCTTTTCTTTTTTCCTTTTTTTTTCCTTTCTTTTTTCTGATAAACTACCAAACTCTTTTCTTGAAATTTGATGGTCAAATAATTTTACCAAGCCACTGCTCCACAAAAAGCGGCAATCACAGGCAACAGAAGCAAAATGCTGTCAAAGAACCACTGTTATCTGTTTGGAAATATCTTCAGAATGGGCTATTAAGCCCTGTTAATACTGGCACGATAAGCTATTTCAAAGCAACAGGCCATACGTAACAGGCATGGAAAAGTAATGATTCTTTTAAACCTTCTTATCATTTTAAAAATCTTCAATTAAATTGCCAAAAGAATGGTTAGAGAAACTTATTGCTAGAAAAATGACGCAAGCAAATCCAAACATGCAGTGTATGGTAGCACAAAAGGAGCAGTTAGACAGAGCTGGATTTTCAATATTTACATCTACACTACTTTACAGTTAGCTTGATCTCTGATTGTCATAGGGTGTCTTAGTCCTGGATGTGTACAACAATACTTGAATTTTTTATACTTTTTCTTTTACTTCTTTCAGTCATTAGACTGTGGCCATGCTGGGGCACCACCTTGAAAAATCTTTTAATTGAATGCATTGACCCTGGTGCTTATTTTTTTTTTTTTTTAAATCTGTTACTTATTCTGTTGGTCTCTTTTGCTGAACCACTAAGTTACTGGGACATAAACACACAAACACCAGTTGTTAAGCAGTGGTGGGGGGACAAACACAGACACAAATACACACATACATATATTATATGTGAGTGTGTGTGATATATACCATCATCACAATCATCATTGTTTAACATCTGCCTTATGCCGGTATATACATATATACGATGGCCTGCTTTCAATTGGCAACTACCAAATCCACTCACAAGGCTTTGGTTGGCCTGAGGCCTATATTAGAAGACACTTGCTCAAGGTGCTATGCAGTGGGACTGAACCTCAAACCATGTAGTTGGAAAGTAAGACAAATGAAATATTCATAGTCTTAATCTAGTCTAGTACAAAATCTAGAACACATCTAGGAATAAGACACTTTATAAAGATCAGAGTTGAAGGAAACAGCATAGACGTAGATATTAAAATACTTCTCACCTCTAAAAATGAGGCCAATAGTTTGAAGATTTAAAATTTTATTAACTCTTTTTAAAACACTTAGATAATTAAGTATTATGATAGCTACTTATTTAAATAGTACTTAACTAAACAACCATATCATCTCCTCTCCATAGAATAAGATATTTTACCAGGAATATCAAGATATCAAATACTGAGAAAAAGACAAAACAACCAAACAACTTATTTCCATATAAATTACAATGAAAAAAAAAAAGAATATGTATGTATATATTTATGTATAATATTCGTTTTATGAATTGCAGTTTATTATCTCTTTTTCTTTTTCATTATAATTCCAATAAACTGAGACAAAGTTTGTATTTTATACATATATATATGTATGCATACGCACATAAATATTTTAAAAGCTCATTTCTGGATATACATATTTTATATGTGTGTATGTATATGTATGTGTGTGTATATATATATATATATATATACATATATATACACACACACATATACTTATCTACATACATATGTGTATACAGACATATTTTAAAAGCTCATTTCTGAATATATATATTTTATCTTCATCATCATCATTTCATGTCCATGTTCCATGTTTGCAAGGGTTCCATGATCCTATATGTGTGTGTGTGTGTGTGTGTGTGTGTGTGTAAGTAAATATATATATATGCATACACATATATATTATATATTGAGAAATAAGCTTTTAATATTTTCTTTATTTCAAGACTCTTTACTCAATGATGACATTCTGCACTGATAAAAAGATTTAAGCTGTGAAAAAAAAAAAATGGTCAGTTAAGAAGGAAGATAAGCAAACATACAAATCCTTGATTTTGCCAGCAGCAGCCGTTCAGATGGGAGGTGCTTACAGGTCAAAGAACTAAACATGTGACAATAACAAGAAAATAATTATAAAAAAAAAAAAATAATAATAATAATTAACAATAGTAAATGTCAAATATATCAAACATGCAATCACAAGGAAATAGTTTGCAAGACAAAACTGTTTAATATCTACTGCGCATTCAAAGTGTTTATATGTATATATATATATGCATATATATATATATACACACACACACACACAGACACAAATTAAAAATTATATAGCAAGCTATCACAAGCAGCAATGGAATGTGTGCCTCACACCAATGACAGAAATTATACAGTGAAATATGAAGACTTGTTCACCATATTTACCAAACTATCTGGATGTCTTGCAGAAATGATGAATTCTAAAAGCTGATCTGTAGTATGGCACTAATATATGAGGTAGAGAGTATGTAAGAAATTTGGTTAAATAGACCCAATATGTGTTTTGTATATATAAGTATATATATATATATATTTTTATTTTTATAGTTATATATTGCATTTTGTGAAAAAATAGCTTCGTTGGTTATAGGTTTCCAACGGGCCAATTACTGGTTCACTGCATTTACGATGGCAAGAGTGACAAGGGATTGTCTGTGTAACTCGGGCAGAACAAATATCACAAGGGATTTTCATTCGAAAGCACCAGTTTAGCAGTTTTCTCGCCGATATTTACATTTTTCATCAATATATGCCCGTGGAAGATATACACACACATGCATACATATATATATATTTATACATACATACATATACGACGGAATCTCTGCACAGCTTCCGTCTACCAAATTTCACTCACAAGGCATTGGTCAACCCAAGGCTATGGTAGACACATGCCCAAGGTGCCATGTACTGCAATCGAACCCACAACCATGTGGTTATAGCTTTCTATACTATATATGGTATAGCTTTGGTATTGTTAACATTACAGACATTTTATTATTATTATCATTAATCATTATTACTCTCATCATCACTATTAGTGTTGCATTACTGATTACTGAATTTCTGGATTCATGTGGAATAGATTCTTGGCAATAACATCTAATAATCTAATAACTGGCCTTTTTACCTGCAGAACTTATACAAGTATAATTTTGTCAAACCAACCAGTACTATGTAAAATTCTTCAAAATATATAGATTTATATCTTATGTACTCCGTAACTCAAACTGATTAGCTGTAAACATGTACTACTGAGTGAATGGCTTAATGCTATAAGCATTCAAAGTGCAAGAAAATTGGTAAAGTACTTTATCAGTATAGTGTTCATATCATCTCATAATTCTGAGACATAAAAGGTGCTCTGACAAAATTGACTTGGTTTTTATTGCTTCCTAATACATGGTTTCGGGTTTAGTCCCACCACATAGCACTTTCGGCAAGTGTCTTCTGCTATAGACCTGGGCCGACCAAAGCTTTGTGATTGAATTCGGTAGGCGGAAGTTACTGCCGTGTGTGTATATGTGCATGAAGGTGCTTGTGCCTCTCCAAAAGAGAGAGAGGGATATATATATATATCATCATCATCATCATTGTTTAACGTCCGTTTTCCATGCTAGCATGGGTTGGACGGTTTCACTGGGATCTGGGAACCAGGAAGCTGTACCAGGCTTCATTCTGATCTGGCAGTGTTTCTACAGCTGGATGCCCTTCCTAATGCCCTTCCTAATTGCTGCATCTAAATTTACCTTACATATATCTTGTATCCTGTATTTTATTTGCCAGAAATAAATAAGTTCATTGGAATTTGTATAAATCCAATAGAATAGTGAATTTCACTTCAGTATGCTTTTTCTTCCTTACAGAACACATTGTTGCAGTTTAGCCCCGGGCTAGTTCTGATCAACCTGATCAATGATCAAGGACATTCTAGCCGCAACCATCTGGTCTTGCTTTCAGTCTGTACCTTTATGACTAGATTATACAATGTGTCCTTCCTATTTAAAAACATAAGGTGTGATTTGAGAGATTTGACACCTATCTCTAGAAGGTTCAGTAACCACTTAGAGACCTCCTTCTTTATTTAGTGTGTGTGTGTGTGTGTGTGTGTGTGTGTGTGTGTGTGTGTGTGTGTGTGTGTGTGTAAGGCAGACAAATCACAAATGGAAAAAAGTTTTTTCAAGTTTCCAGGACTACAAAAGAGAGGGAAAGAGAGAGAGAGATAGAGAGAGAAAGAGAGAGAGAGAAAGAGTCAAAGGGGAAAGATAAAGGAACAACCAAACACCAATATATCTTCTACCATTTGTTTTACCTTTTTGCAATTTTTTTTTTTTTTTGGTGTTCATGAAAGTTACATGAAGGAAAGACTTTGAAGAGGGAGTGAAGGTGAAATGCTGGTGGTGGTGGTGGTGGTGGTGGTAGAGGTAGTGGTAGCAGTCTGGGTGAAAAACAGACAAGGTACATATATATATACATACATATATATACATATATATATATATATATATATATATATATAAATATATATATTTAGTGACTGACAAATGGATATAGTTTACTTACTGCTGGTGGTGGGGACTCTGTATACTGGCCAGGGCGACGTGGTACCGTCTCCTCACTACCTGCAACACTCTCACTCCTGAAATTTTAAAATTACAAAATATAAAACAAAAGTCAGGTAGGTAACAGGCTAAGTTAACCAGACTTCATAAAAAACATTTGACACTTTTCATGACTGTATTTTTAAAGAAACACATTGTCTATCTGTTAAAATTAACTTATAAAATAACCAAGAATTTGAAGAGATTCCGTAACTTTTCAGGTATTAAATTGATGTCTGGAACATTAATTCATAATACTTTTTGTTAATTAATTGGTAGATAAATTTGCAGTAATATACAACCAGTGTGTGTGTGCGTGTGCTTTTGTAAGCAGTACGATCTTCCCAAAGCACAACAATGTCTGTTTCAACAACCAAGTTCACATCAAGAATTTTGCAAAAACTATATCCACAAGGGGCTAAACACAAATGGGACAAACAAGGACAGACAAACGGATTAAGTCGATTTTATCGACCCCAGTGCGTAACTGGTACTTAATTTATCAACCCCGAAAGGATGAAAGGGAAAGTTGACCTCGGCGGAATTTGAACTCAGAATGTAACGGCAGACGAAATACGGCTACGCATTTCGCCCGGCGTGCTAACGTTTCTGCCTGCTCGCCGCCTTTTATAACAAGAGCGCTCAGAGAGCACATACCTCCACCAAGGCAACACCAATGTCCTCTCAACGATCAGCCAGAGATTATTTTTAAAATGAGAATATTTGAAATAAACTCAACTGCTCTCACAAACAAGAATACTAAAAATGAACCAGATCTGCCCTCAAAAATTAAGTAAAAAAAACAGAAAGATAATCCAGAAGTTTTGTCTGGTACCAGATCAATCCCAAAAGTTAATCAGTTCATGTGAGTCATGAGGCCAAACATCCCTGAAAGTTTAATCTGAATCCATCCAGCAGTTCTTGAGATATCTTGTCTATCGACAAACAAACAAACAAACAAGCATGACTGAAAACAATACCTCCACCTTTGCTAAGGTGGAGGTAAAAATAACCAAGAATTTGAAGAGATTCAGTAAATTTTCAGGTATTGAATTGAAGTCTTGAACATTAATTAACAAGCAATAAAGTTGCAGTAAAATACAGCCAGATTGTGTGTGTGCTTTTGTAAACAGTACGATCATCCCAAATTACTCTTTTACTTGTTTCAGTCATTTGACTGTGGTCATGTTGGAGCACTGCCTATAGTCGAGCAAATCAACCCCAGGACTTATTCTTGTAAGCCTAGTACTTATTCTATCGTTCTCTTTTGCCAAATCGCTAAGTTATGGGGATGTAAGCACACCAGCATCGGTTGTCAAGCGTTGTTGTTGTTGGGGGGGGGGGGGGACAAACTCAGACACACAAACATATACACACACATACATATATCTACATATATACGACGGGCTTCTTTCAGTTTCTGTCTACCAAATCCACTTACAAGGCTTTGGTCAGTAGAAGACACTTACCGAAGGTGCCATGCAGTGGGACTGAACCTGGAACCATGTGGTTGGTAGGCAAGCTACTTACCACACAGCCACTCCTATGCCTATTTCAACAATGTCTGTTTCAACAACCAAGTTCACATCAAGAATTTAGCAAAACAAAGTATAATAATAATAATAATGGGTGTTAGGTTAAGAAACTTGTTTCCCAAAGACATAGTCTTGGGGGTAAGTAACACTGCATGGCACCCCGGGCAAATGTCTTCTACTATAGCCCAAGGTCAACCAAAGGCTCATGGGTGAATTTAGGGGACAGAACCAGAAAGAAACTTGCCATGTGTGTGTGTGTGTGTATATATATATATATAATATATATATATATATATATATATATATATATATATATGGCACGTAAAAAGCACCAACCGATCGTGGCCGTAGCCAGCCTTGCCTGGCCTCCGTGCCGGTGGCACGTAAAAAGCACCCACTACATTCATGGAGTGGTTGGCATTAGGAAAGGTATCCAGCTGTAGAAACACTGCCAGATCACACTGGGCCTGGAGCAGCCTCCTGGCTTCCCAGACCCCAGTGAAACCGTCTAACCCATGCTGGCATAGAAAGCGGATGTTAAACGATGATGATGATGATGATATATATATATATATAGTTAATCCAAACATGAACAAAGAGAAAACACAACAATGCAAGGACGTGGAATAAGGACAGTGTTATTGGAAGCTCAGGAAAGGGAAGAAAAGAAAGAGGATTTCACGTTTTGAGTGGAACTCTTCGTCAGAAATATAGAGAAAGTCCAAAAAAGGGAAGACGGAGAAAGAAAATCGCCAACGATACACACGCGGTCACATATTGAAATGACCGGAAGGGAATGGGTGAGGAAAAAGTTCTTTCAAAGACAAGAGAGTGCAAGAGAAGGAGGTATGTGTGGGTATGTGCATGTGTGCAGGTGTGTGAGTGTGTGTGTGTGTGTATGTGGCTGTTTATCTATGTGTGTGGTTGGGCTTAGTATTGTTTAAGGTCATAGGAAGAATTTTTATATATATATGAGAGAGAGATGTATACACATATATACGTGTGTATGTATGCACTCTTGTCTTGACGTCATGGCTGTAAACAAGCATACCCATCATACAAATGATGTTCGTTTCAAGCCTTCGGTGAGAAACATGTCTGTCCCTGAGGAAATATTTCCTTGCTTAAAACAAGGTGGGTTGGCAACAGGAAGGGCATCTGGACCTAGAACATCTACCTCAAAAACATTTCATCTGACTCATGAAACCATGGGAAAGTTGGCGAATGGATATATTACAAACTTCACAATCATTTTTGTTAATGCTTTTTTCATGCTGACATGGATTGCTGAGACATCTTGAGGAAATATTCTATCACAGGATACCCTACCTGATGCCAATCCTTGTTTCCCACATCACCTAAGATACTTTTTGCTCTCATGAAAATTCTGAATTGCCAAACATTTTGTTTATACAGGGTATAACCAACATCACCACAACCCAAATGTTGTTGATGCAAAGGCATATGGAAACACACACACACACACACACATTATTATTATCATCATTATTTTAGTATCCACTTTTCCATGCTTGCATGGGTCAGATAAAATTTGCTGAGGTGGACTTTCTAGAGCCAGATGCCCTTCCTGTCATCAAACCTCGTCTGTTTCTAAGCAAGGTAATATTTCCTTATGACCAAACATATTTGTACAGAAGATAGGAAATTAATATAACAATCACACTTGTTTACATCTAGCATGCAATATCAAGACAAGGAAACTAAAATACACATACTCTTTTACTTGTTTCAGTCATTTGACTGTGGCCATGCAGGAGCACCGCATTAGTCGAGCAAATCGACCCCAGGACTTATTCTTTGTAAGCCTAGTACTTATTCTATCGGATGCTTTTGCTGAACCGCTAAGTTACGGGGATGTAAACACACCAGCACCGGGTATCAAGTGATGTTGGGGGACACACACAAATATATATATATATATATACATATATACGATGGGCTTCTTTCAGTTTCCATCTACCAAATCCACTCACAAGTCCTTGGTCGGCCCGAGGCTATAGCAGAAGACACTCGCCCAAGGTGCCACGCAGTGGGACTGAACCCGGAGCCATGTGGTTGGTAAGCAAACTACTTACCACACAGCCACTCCTGCATACGTAAGGACTTGATTCAGTTTCTATCTACCAAATCCACTCAACACTTTAATCAGCCTATGGATATCACAGAAGACACCTGTTCAAAGTGCCATGCAATAGAACTGAAGCAAAAATTCCACAGTTGGGAAACATATTTCTTAATCTTACAGCCATGCCGCCCAACTTTAACAACAATGCCTCCATCTTCACAGTCATGCCTACATATGCATGTCTACATGCATACCTACTAACCTACACACATACATACATATAATGGGTTTCCATCTGCCAAATTTTACTCATAAAGCCTTGTTCAGTTCAAGATTATAGTAAAAAAACTTGCCCAACATGCCATTCAGTAAGATCAAATACAGTATCACAAGGCTGGGAAGGAAACTTCTTAGCCAAGAAGTTAGACAAGAAAAATGTTAAAATGTTGATAAGTTCATTTTGTGCTTCTTACAACCAGGAAAAATGGGTGTTTAAGAACAAAGAATTTGAGACTTTGACACAGCTCAGAGCCAATGGAAGGATATAAACTTCCATTTCTCAACTGTTGTCCATGACATCTGATAACATTTCACTTATTGGTTTAAAAGGAACCTGTTTCTCCTAATTGAAAACTAAAGTCAGAATGTTATTCATATGTGTGCAAATGAATGTTCACACACACACACACACTCATCACTGTCATTTTCTATGTGCTTTCCATGCTGGCAATAATAGGATAGCTTGACACAATTCAATAGATTGGAGGACCATGTCTCCCTCTGGCTCATTTTTCACATGGTGTCAATGGCTTGATGTTCTTCCAAACACCAACAACTTCACAGTGTGTACTGGGTGCATTTTTCCCAGCACCATCTCTATAGAGGTTGCCTTGCCATCAGTAAGCCTAAAGAGCCTTTTCAAGCCTTGCATTGTTGCTGTTCAGATTGATTAGCCAACAATTACAGTGTTGTAGTAGTAGTAGTACTATGGAGGCATGTGCTATAACAACATGATGCATTACCATTTGTTGGTGACTCCTTACTCCTGGCAGAAAACACCTTTGGACCACTCAGGCAACAGTTCTCTAACCTGTGGATCTGTTTGGGTAGTCAATGCTGGAGAGGATTTTACAAGGTCGGAGTGCAAGTCCTATCTCAACCTCTTTTAATCACCTTTTATGTACAGGGGGTTTTTGGTAGAACCAGCACTACTGGGGTTGTCTTGTAGCTTGCAAATCACAAGAGAAACCCCATGATGTATGGAACAGTTTTATTGCAAGAAAATGGTAATGGGGAGAGGAGTAACAGAAGGACTAGAGTTGGAGTGGGAGTAGAGGAGAAGAGAGTAATGTCAGAGGTTAATGTGAAGGAAGAGAAGGAGACAAAGGAGTAGTTTGAATAGATGACAGAGAAAGAAAGAGCATTGTGTATGGGTGTGCATGTATGTATATATATATATATATATATGTATGTATGTGTGCAGCACAGAATTTCATCAGTGAACAGGTTGCGGTCTCAAAGTGATGAAAGTATTTTGACAAATTAAATTTAAATGTTGAAATGAATCTAACGGTTTTTGTATGTTTTTAAATGGCTTATAAACACCTTCCATGCTGCAATAGATTTTGTTTCAGCACATGATCACAAATCAAGTCACTTGCTATGCAAGTACATCTCCGTAATATATATTAGTACACCAGCTGAAATGCTTAGCAGTATTTCGTCTGATGTTACATTCTGAGTTCAATTTCCACCAAGGTTGACTTTGCTTTTTATCCTCTTGGGGGTCAATTAAATAAGTGCCAGCTACACACTGGGGTCGATGTAATCGATTTAATCCTTTTGTCTGTCCTTGTTTGTACCCTCTGTGTGTAGCTCCTTGTGGGCAGTAAATAAATAAGAATACTCAGGAAATACTGAACATATGAAAAGGACATTATCTTTGATGGGAGAGAGAGAGTGTGTGTGTGTGTGTGTGTGTGCACACATATATACGACAAGCTTCTTTTAGTTCCGTCTACCAAATCCACTCACAAGGCTTTGGTCGACCCAAGGCTATAGTAGAAGACACTTGCTCAAGGTGCCACGCAGTGGGACTGAACCTGGAACCATGTAGTTGGTAAGCAAGCTACTTACCACAGAGCCTCTCCTGCATATTGCTTCTAGTGTCTTTTTTGTAGAAAAATTATGTTTGATTAATAAATCTCAGATTATATTATACTTAGCGATTTCTAAACAGAATGAAATAGTGCTATACATAAATACATGATTATCAATGACTCGAAATTTTTAAAACTTCATAATTAAACAAAAAAATTCAATATGAATTCTATGCATCTTATAATTCCTTGATATCAATATGAATGCTATGAACCTTATAATTCCTTAATTTCAAATTCAAATTTCTAATCCTACCAAATTTTATGAAGAAATGATTATCTCCCTTGTAAAATCACTATTAATGGATAACATTTAATTGAATTATGCTAAAATTGTTCAAATAGGCACAGGAGTGGCTGTGGTAAGTTGCTTGCTTACCAACCACATGGTTACGGGTTAAGTCCCACTGTGTGGCACCTTGGGCAAGTGTCTTCTAGTATGGCTTCAGGCCAACCAAAGCCTTGTGAGTGGATTTGGTAGATGGAAACTGAAAGAATCCCGCTGTATATATGTGTATATATATATATATGTATGTGTATGTATATGTTTGTGTGTCTGTGTTTGTCCCCCCAACATTGCTTGACAATCGATTTTGGAGGGACAAACGCAGTCTATGGTACTGTTTTGTTAAACACCATCAAATCAATGGCATTCTGCATAGCATTGTAATATGATAATTTTATTCTATAAAGATGCAGGCATAGCCATGAAGTTAATAAGTCTGCTTCCAAATACACAATTTAGCTTTTTATGTGCCACCGGCACGGGGGCCAGTCAGGCAGCACTAGCAACGACCTCACTCGAATCTTTTTACATGTGCCACTGGCACAGGTGCCAGTGAAGCGACGTTGGTAACGATCACACTCGAATGGTGCCTTTTATGTGCCACTGGCACGGAAGCCAGTTGGCTGTTCTGGCAACGATCACGCTCGGATTGGCACCCTACTAGCACATGCACAAGTGCCAGTAAGGCGACGCTGGTAACGATCATATTCTACATCAAAAGATCAGAGGTGTGAGATGCTCTAGACTGCAAAGCAATGGGTCAGTGTAAATCAAAATCATCGAGAAAAATGGTAAAATACAAGATCACTAAGAGATCAGTGATGGTGTTTGATTGATGATGAATGTATCATCTACATCATTAAGATTTTACTTAATAATAATTAGATGAGAAAGGTGGGTCATCTACATTGTTAGGTTTTTACGTGCAATAGATTGAGATAATCATTATTCGTAATGGTAGATTCCATTTAATCCAGCTATCTCTTAATTTATCTCTCTTTTACTTGTTTCAGTCATTTGACTGTGGCCATGCTGGAGCACCACCTTCAGTCGAGCAAATCAACCCCAGGACTTATTCTTTGTAAGCCTAGTACTTATTCTATCGGTCTCTTTTGCCGAACCGCTAAGTTACGGGGACGTAAACACACCAGCATCGGTTGTCAAGCGATGTTGGGGGGACAAACACAGACACACAAACATACACACACACACACACATACATATATATATATACATATATACGACGGGCTTCTTTCAGTTTCCGTCTACCAAATCCACTCAAGGCTTTGGTCAGCCTAAGGTTATACTAGAAGACTCTTGCCCAAGATGCCACGCAGTGGGACTGAACCCGTAACCATGTGGTTGGGAAGCAAACTACTTACCACACAGCACCTCCTATGCCTAAAATTACTCCTCCATGTTTGAAACACACTTTATGTATAAATCATCATCATCATCATTTAATGTCCATGTTCATGCTGGCATAGATTGGATGGTTTGCAAGGATCCAGCAAGCCAGAGGATGGCATTGTGCTCCAGTATCTACTCTGGCATAGTTTCTATGGTTAGATGCCCTTCCTAATGCTGACCACTTCACTGCAAGTAGTGGGTCCCTATAAGTGCCACCAGCACTTGTGAAGTCACCATGCAGCTTACAAGACTATGAACCTGAAGGGAGCAGCTTTATACTAAGAGATGAGAGATAGAAGGGTGAGAGAAGGGAGCAGAACAAAATAGGTTTTTTGCAGGAGAGTAGCTACATGACTGCTCACATTAGAGAAGAGAAGCATGGGAGTGACTGGGTCGAGCTTTATAAAAATAATGATAGTAGAGATGATGTGTCATGAGAAGACCTTCAGAGTACAACACTGATAAAAATGAGTGGGACAGAGGGATCATTCATTTCTTATTTCTTTATTGCCCACAAGGGTCTAAACACAGAGGGGACAAACAAGAACAGACAAATGGATTAAGTCGATTACATCGACCCCAGTGCATAACTGGTACTTAATTTATCGACCCCGAAAGATGAAAGGCAAAGTCAACCTCGGCAGAATCTGAATTCAGAACATAATAACAAATGAAATACCTATTTCTTTACTACCCACAAGGGGCTAAACACAGAGGGGACAAACAAGGACAGACAAACGGATTAAGTCGATTACATCGACCCCAGTGCATAACTGGTGCTTAATTTATCGACCCTGAAAGGATGAATGGGAAAGGCGACCTCGGTGGAATTTGAACTCAGAACGCAGCGGTGGACGAAATACCACAAAGCATTTCGCCGGGCATGCTAATGTTTCTGCCAGCTCGCCGCCTTCATTCATTTCTACCAACTCTTGAGCTTCTTTCTCAAGATTCGTGTAAGTGAAGTTGAATGATCTTTGATGGATATTAACAAATGTAAGACTGCAGTCATTTTGATAGCCATACCAAAAAAGTTGGGGGCATCCGGTCATGGAAAATCTGCTTCAATGAATTTCATCTGATCTATGCTAGCGTGGAAAAGTAAACATTAATTCTTTAGCATTTGGCTATATCTAGCCAAATACTCTACCTGTTTTATCTTCAAATTGGCCAGATCTGGCCTATCACACTTACCCTACAATATTATTCTAAAAATTAACAATCACATCATTGAAATCTCAAAGTTACAAGGTAATGTGTGACTGGTTCATGTCATTATGAATAAATACATTTGATAGAGAAATCTGAAGGCTAAAAGGTTAAGACAATGTTGTCTCCAAGTTTCATTCCACAAAAGCTGACATACATTTTTTGTAAACATAAACATTTAAGCACACTCATAACTGTGAATTCAAGAAGTTAACCTTGCATTTATAGGCTTTAAGGATTGGTCCAACAATGCAAATCCTTAGGCAAGTACCTTCTACAGCAGTCCCAGGCCAATCAATGCTTTGTGAGAGAATTTGGTAGGCAAAATATGTGTGAAGCCAGTCATGTATCTTTAATGTTTTTTTTTTTTTCTTTTTAGTTTCAGCTCAGAGCTGCGGCCATGCTGATGCACCGCCGTTTAACATAAGTAGGAAGAAATGTTCTTTTCTACTCTAGGCACAAAGCCCGAAATTTGGGGAGAGAAGGCCAGTTGATTAGATCTGGTATTTAATTTATCGATCTCGCAAGGATGAAAGGCAAAGTCGACCTCAGCGGAATTTGAACTCAGAACATAATGGCAGACGAAATACGGCTACGCATTTCGCCCGGCATGCTAACGATTCTGCCAGTTCGCCGTATATTTATGTGTCCGTCTCTTACTGCTTGATAACTAACATGAATTTGATTATATCATCATAGCTTAGTGGTTCAGTAAAAAGTAACTGATGGAATATACAAGAGATTTAAAATAAGCACTGGGGTAGGTTTGATAAACTAAAGCCTTCAAAGCAGTGCTCAAACATGGCTACAGTCCTATGTCTTAAACAAGTAAAACAGTAGAATAAAAGGGCACTTATATATACTAAATATTCTTTTAGCTTCCCTACTAAAATAGTATGTTGGTAAGTAATATATTAAATCATGGAAGACAGCTAGACTAACGGTGTCTAAAAAGAAGAAATAAGAAAAACAATTATACATCCCTTCCAATGTATATCTTAAATCAGATTAGATAAGAAACTTAAAATAGATAAATTCTATAACACAGTTACCAGATACTATTATGTATTAATGTTCTGCAAAACCTAATTTGGGAAATGTTGGTTTAATTTAATTAACCTTAAAAGCAAAGAGAATTATTCACTTCATATCTGCTTCTGAAATGACATCTTTTCCCACTTAGGAAAATATGATCATAAATTAATTTATAAAGTTTACGAGTTTGGATAAGTTTGCAAGTTGTGTATAAAAAAAGGAATCTGGTATTACAGGACAGACTTTTTATTTTCATCTGAGAAAATAGATATTTTTTTAAAAAAATTTGAATACTTTTATAGTATCCGTTTAGATCTACCTTCTCTAATCTACTTAGAGTGGTGTTTTGCACTTTAGAGTGACACCTAATTACAGTTAAGCTGTGAGTGCTTTCATTAACATACAGTTCTGAGTTCAAAATCTCTTAAAGGTTTCATAAAAACAATAACGATTTAATCAAGAGTATTCTTCCCCAAAAAATGAAGTATAGTCACCCAGAATAAATTTGGCTGTGTAGTTGAGAAGTTTGCTTCCTAAGCACATAATTCTGGATTCGGTTCCATTGCATAGTACTTTGGGCAAATGGCTTCTACTGTAGCCCTGAGCCCACCAAAGCTTTGAGTGGATTTGGTAGATGAAAATTAAAAGAAGCCCATTATGTGTATGTGTGTGTGTGTGTGTGTGTGTGTGTGTTGCTGGTGCCCTGGGAAAGCCGAACTTCAATGTGTAGGTCATGGAAACTTCCTTATTTTGTCATGCTCTCCTTGGCGAACCCTAGCTGATGGCACCCTGGGTGACCGCCCAAGTTGCTGGTACCTTCAGCCAACCCTGCATTTGTGTGTGTGTGTGTGCCTTCTTTTCAAAACATTGCATGTTGTTATGAGTATCATTGCTATAAAAGTGGTGTTCTTCATTTCCAAGCTTCTGTGAAAACATGTCCAGCCATGGAGAAAATTTAACTTCATAGTAATCCCTCACGATAGGTGAAAATCCAAAACCTTACCACGATAGGTGAAAATCCACAAAGTAGAAACAGTACTGTACTGTATATTTTTTAGATTATTTTTATAATTTGTATATATCTATTTTATTATAAATGCAAAACACCACCACGGAGGAATCAATATAAGCTTAAATAATAAACTGCAATAGGTGAACCGCAATATGGCAAGGGATTACTGTACTTGGACACAGGGGAGGCTTGGTGCCAGAAAGGGCATCTGGCTGTAGAAAATAAGTCTTAATGAACTCTAGAACTCTATACAATTCATGCAGGCATGGAAAAGTGGATGCTAAAATGATGATGATGGTATGCTGATATTTTATTATAAGTTTTAATATATTTATCAGATTCCTTCTATATTTAGAAGGATCGATGACAGAGTGGCTATTCGAGTATGATCATTACCAGCAGCGCCTTACTGGCACTTATGCTTGCGCTAGTAGGGTGCCAAGAGCAACATCCGAGCGTGATCGCTGCCAAAGCAGCCAATTGGCTTTCGTATCCGTAGCACGTAAAAGAGCACCATTCGAGCATGATCGCTACCAACGTCACTTCACTGGCACCTGTGCCGGTGACACATGTAAAACGATTCGAGCAAGGTCATTGCCAGTACCGCCTGACTGGCCCCCGTGCCGGTGGCACGTAAAAATCACCCACTACACTCTCAAAGTGGTTGGCGTCAGGAAGGGCATCCAGCTGTAGAAACTCGGCCAAATCAAGATTGGAGCCTGGTGCAGCCATTTGGTTTGCCAGCCCTCAGTCAAAATCGTCCAACCCATGCTAGCATGGAAAGCGGACGTTAAATGATGATGATGATGATGATGATTTACCATAGAGGAAGATTATCATCAAAATTACAAGTACCTGAAAGTAATTAACCCTTTTGATACCAAACTGCCTGAGACTGCCCATGATTCTATGATACAATATTCCTGTTTTAAAGATCTAAATTAAAATTTTCCAGCAAAATTTCATGTTAACATATGTCCCAAGCAACAGCTTAGCAATGTCAAAAAGAATTTATCACCAACCGATTGTGGCCGTTTGCCAGCCTCCTCTGGCCCCTGTGCCAGTGGCATGTAAAAAGCACCCACTACACTCACAGAGTGGTTGGTGTTAGGAAAGGCATCCAGCTGTAGAAACACTGCCAGATCAGACTGGAGCCTGGTGCAGCCTCCTGGTTTCCCAGACCCCAGTTGAACCGTCCAACCCATGCTAGCACAGAAAACGGACGTTAAACGATGATGACGACGATGATGATGTTGAAAATTAATTGAATCAAAAGAAATATATTCAACAGGAATATGGTAACAAAAGGCTTTAATATCCATCATTATCCCTCCAAATTCTTCAAGCCTAACTTTTAAAATACCTTAGAGAATATTAAAAGTGTGAAATATGTCTCAGGCCTTAAAGATTTAAACTGTAACTCATTTTTTGTTTTTTTTTGTTTTCATGCAAAATAACTACATCTAATTAAGCCATATGTGAGAGAAAAAGCATGAAATAAAGAGAGCGAATAAGTTACAGCAAAAGAAATTACTGTGACAAATGAGATAAAGCAAGTAGTGTAGAATTAAGCAAGTTTAATGCAGCTACTACATATAACTTACGAAACAATCGTTAAGTTGGTGTTAATACTTCATTGTAGTGAGCATCAGATCTAATTAGAAATACCATGCTTTAACCCTTTAGCATTCAGATTAATCAGTCAAATGTAATGCTTATTTGTTCACATCGTTTTGAATTAATCATCGTTATCTCATAGCTTTAAGATTTCAATGATATGATTGAATATTTTCAGAATGACATTGTAGGATAGGTGTGAGGGGCCTGATCTGCCCAGTTTGAACAAACAATACATAGAAAATTTGGGCTTGATATGACCAGATTAAATGCTAAAGGGTTAATGAGGTCTATTAAGACTGAAATATGTCCAGAGTTATCCCCCATGTTTACCAAAATAATAAAAAAATATACTAGTCATTAAGTTTATACATTCTTTTCATTACATACATATTTATTAAAATTTGTACCATAGTTTTGCAATAGATACATCATGTCCCTCCATGTCATAGGAAAGTATCCAACCATAAAATACTATCCCCAAAAACTCATCTGAGCCATGCCAACATGGATAAACAGACATAAAATGTTCACATTAAACATGCAAGCAGATGGCATTTTCAATTACCATATTTCATCGTGTATAAGTTGTAATATTTTATACTTGATTTTAACTGAAAAATCTGGGATACAGCATACACAGGAGAAAGCTAAAACTACGAGGGGAAAATGTTTATATCAAGATTTAACAGTAAACTAGGGGTGTGACTTATACATAAGTAAATACAGTAATTAATCACAGTGATTTTTTTAGAATTTTTAGGAGTAGCTGTGTGGTAAGTAGCTTGCTTACCAACCACATGGTTCAGGGTTGAGTCTCACTGCGTGGCACCTTGGGCAAGTGTCTTCTACTATAGCCTCGGGTCGACCAAAGCCTTGTGAGTAGATTTGGTAGACGGAAACTGAAAGAAGCCCATCGTATATATGTATATGTATGTATGTATATATATATATATATATATATATATATATATATGTGTGTGTGTGTGTGTGTGTGTGTTTGTGTTTTTCCTCCCAACATTGCTTGACAACCGATGCTGATGTGTTTACGTCCCCGTAACTTAGCAGTTCAGCAAAAGATACCAATAGAATAAGTACTAGGCTTACAAAGAATAAGTCTTGGGATCGATTTGCTCGACTAACGGCGGTGCTCCAGCGTGGCCACAGTCAAATGACTGAAACAAGTAAAAGAGTAAAAGACATTGATTTTTTTCATGCCCTCTTGTATACAATATCATACTTCTCACTCTTGAACTAGAATTTCAAGGATATGACAATGGGATGGAGAGTGAACAGCACCAGAATTTGGTTGATACTTGTTCTCAGCTAAGTAAAGTGAAGCAACAAGAAAA
>NC_043001.1:121969554-122089554 GCF_006345805.1 Octopus sinensis | reverse complement strand
TCGCATATCACAAATAATCATTTTATTAATTCTTGAAAAGAATGAAGGCAAAGTTTATTTCGGTGGGAAGAGAATTTAGAATTCAGAAGGATGAAACTAAATGCTGTAAGACATTCAATTTGGTGCTTTACTATTTCTACCAACTCTTTGCCCTCATACAATATTTTCTTTAATAACAATAATGCTTTCTTTATGCCCTCATACAATTAACAATGATGATGGTCATCATCACCATCATCAAAATAACACTAATGAAAATCAACACAATAACACTAAGGGTGACAATGCTCATCACAATAACACTGATGATGATGATGCTGATTTCTAATGACTAGGGAGTAGTTTTGTAAAGTTAGTGGAAAGGGCATGGTTAATTGGATTTATCCAGTATAGAGTGGTGATATATTTCATAAGGCCTATAAGTCAGTCTCATTTGACAGAGAAAGAATTTAAAATCAAAAATGCAAAGTATCACCATTGTCGTTACTTCATCTAATGATGCACTGCCATCTGTAGTAATTTATTTTATCAAATGATAATTTCTTAAATACGAAGGCTTCAGATATAAAACGGAAACAGGAAGTTGCAGTACTCATTGTTTAAAAAAGACTGTTAGCAATAAAAGTGAATACTTTGTAAGTTGAGAATTTACTACAACAGTATGTTGTCGGTTACAATAGTACGATCGGTTATGATTAAATTAGTATGAAGTGTAAAAAAAAAACATTGTTATCAAACATACACTTTCTGAGAATTTTACTTTAACTTCAAAATTTTGTACTGAAGTCATTTAGAAAATTACTATTTTTAAATCTCACAACGTGAGATATTCACTAACAGCACTTTGTAGTAAAGATTGTTTGCCAACATAACATGGCAGTCCTGGCTTAGGACGAATGTTGCTGTAATTTAGCCCCAGGAAACATCATCTCCAGCCGGCTATACAATACAATCTGTGTCCTTATATATATTTTTTTATATATATAAGGACACAGATCATGTCATATAGCCAGCTGGAGATGATGTCTTCATGGGCTAAGTTACAGCAACATTCGTCCTAAACCAGGACTGCCCATGTTATGTTGGCAAACAATCTTTACTATAAAGTCATTTACTTTGTGTGCATGTCTATGTGTTTTGTGTACAGTAAATATAGTAAGGTTAGTGTATGTAGCATGTGGTGTGTGTCTATGATGTGCATGTGTGTGTATGCAATATGCATGTGTGCAAGCAGTCTTTGAAAGGTGAGATTTTTCTTTTAATTTTGTGAAAAAAAAAAAAAGCACACTTATTTAGAAAAGAAATTTGCTATGATTCATTTGTAAACAGTTTTTTCAAATATGGCTTCCACAAGAGGAGTGGTGCAAGTCTCTCACAATAGTAGCAACAGCCTTCCTAGCATAAAGGAAGGTGAAGATGACACTTCATCAAAATAGAGAATACCATCAAATATATATATATATATATATATATATATTTATGGAGACTGTAATTGTAAATATTGGAAACAGTATGGATGTGATGGCTAACATCAACAGGATGTTAAACACCAACAAGGACAAAGTTAAAATGAAAAAATAAGCAGTAGGCAATGTCAGAGGGAGTAACTGAAATGGGAGAAGATGCCAGAAACAAGACAGGCAAGGTAAATATGGGCAACATGTCTTGTTACCTAAAATGTTTATCAAGAAATGCAAGTGAACAGTGATGAACCTCTGCTTCCCTAAAGATAAAATAGGATTCTATATGAAACCAAGAAGGGATTTTCAAGATGCCTTGTATGATATGTGACAAGGAGTTAAGATGGAACCAGGCTTATGATACCAGAAGCCAAATTGTAAAAATTGAGAGGGTGGCAGTGGTAATGTAAAACATACAGACTCATATGTCTGTGCCACAGCAAAAAACCCACAAGAGCCATGTAAAACATGCTGACTCATGTGTCTATGCCTCAGTATATGGAGTAGAAAAATGCAAGAGTCATAATCAGAAAAATAGGTGAAATTGTTGACTGATAGCTGGTCATAACTTTTATGAAACAGTATGAGATGGTGCTGCATAGAGGAGGAAGCTGCAAGAAGTAATAGGAAAGGGTTGGTATGTCATCTAAATTTAACTGATTCCTAAAGATCATAATGTCAGATATATTAAATAAATAGATATCCATTAAAATGAGTCAACCTGATGGTGCAGAACAAAAATCCCAAGTGTCACATGTGTGGTAGTAGAAACCATCTTAGAGTTTTCTGCCAAGGAGAAAAAAAACACATAGACACAAGAAAAAAAATATCTGGCAGTTGTAGAAGTAACACCAGTAGGTACCCTACTTACAAAGCATAAGGAGAGAGAACAAGGTTTATACTGTTACAGCACCATTGGCCTCTGCTCCAGAATGACCATATATATATATATATATATATGTATAGTAGCCTTCCTTTTTCCATCATCAGTACCAAATGGGTGACCAGAATTAGATTAACACCCTGTAACAGAGTCAGCCAGAGGTCCAAGTAAAATATTACCTGGCAATAAATAGCAACAAAATGGTAATAGTGCATAAAAGTATCCAGAAGGTTACAGACCAGGAATGCCAAAACCCTACCCCAACCTCCAAAAAAGAATTTTCTTGCATTTGCTTACAACTGTCTAGACGGACAACATGAAGTTGATAAAGTTTAAAAAAAAAACAAAAACAAAAAAGAATGTGCTAATGGAGAATAAAATATAGCACACCTGCACTAATTCCAATTTTGGTTAAACTGGCATCATCAGTTTATTAACAAGGGAGGTTGAGGCTTCAACATCATATGTCTAGCTTTAAGAGCCCAACAGGTAAAACAAACCCCAGCTAAATACCCAATTTTTTTATCTTATTGACTGTGACAAAGGCAGGAATGAAAATTGTATGTTCACAACCTGGAAGTCATCTAGAAGCAGGTTCACCAATTCAATAGCCTTGAATCAACTGAATTAGATGTGACTGCCATCAGTGAGACAAGAGTTTAAAATGTGCAATCACTTGCACTTATCTTGACCAATTTAGAGGTGTATACTTTTTCAGACAACTTGTATTTTGGTGCGTTAATGACACAAAAAGATGAGCTTTCAGAATTGGGATGACAGATCTGTAGACCAAAACACATACTGAAGATAATGCACTAAAGTAAATGTCTATGCCTCAATACGACCAACTCACAAGGTTTTCTTTTCGTGCTAGGAAATCTTAGGCACATCTCACTCATTAATATTATAGCATTACTAGGCATACCAGGACTGGGTATGACCCATTCATGAAAAAAAATTACTTCACATGAAAAAGTAAAAGAAAAAATGAATTGAAATAAGAATAGTTTAACTGTATCTGAACCTTTACCACAATACAAATAGGAAGAAAATCCTTTTTGTAAACATAAAACAGAATAAAATACTAAATGGATTGAAATTTTTCTACCGAGCTCTATATTAAGTTACACATAATTTGTAATATCTCACAAAAATAGAAAAAAAAAGAAAAAGGAAACTATTCTATTCTACTAAAGAATAGAAGAAAGATGATATGCAAATAAAACAATATATATGACAAAAATACCTTTA
Source organism: Octopus sinensis (assembly GCF_006345805.1). Taxonomy (NCBI): domain Eukaryota; kingdom Metazoa; phylum Mollusca; class Cephalopoda; order Octopoda; family Octopodidae; genus Octopus; species Octopus sinensis. The sequence continues at coordinate 122,085,960 of NC_043001.1, read as the reverse complement.
AGCCATATTCTAAAAAATCAAAATCAAAAAGACACCCATATTTTTAAAAAAAGATATTTAAAATATGTTTTATTTCTATTCAGTAACTTAATTTTTAAACTCCTACATACTGACCTCACCATTCAGTGATGATGAAAAAAAGTGATGAATTTAATTATGTCTATAAAATATAGCAAGATATCACCATAAAAATTAAGCAGTCTAGGAGAAATTTATAAATTGCGAAGCACAATTACAAAATATATTCACATATACAAAATATATGCTCTTAAGATGAAATGATTTAATGTTTTAGCCTTTCTTCTACACTAGTTAATACTTTCAAAATTCACTTTGACCAGCAAGATTATTCCAGTAGAATCCAACAATATTTTGTTTTTAAATCATTAATTTTCATTTTCAAAAATAACATGGAATAAGAGAAGTGATTCTCCCTATAGAACTTTGAAATAAGGTTTCAGAGTGAATCTCTTAAATGTATGTTGTAATTCACATGAATTCTAACAAGAATGTTTTCACTGAAATATCATTTTGTGAATGGATAATTTGTTTACAATAAGTAACTCACTTAAAAAAAAAAATATGCAACAGATGACTTTCTACTAAATTATTCAAAATTTCAGTTACATGGGGCTTCTACATAATTCTCTAATATTTTGATACATGTAATTCATATTTTCAAGTGATAAACAATTAGAAGATAGAAAATTTCTGTCGCAGACAACATCATACTAAACAGAAAAAATTTCAAAATGACTCTTTACAGACCAGAAAGTTTGAGTGGTCATATCAGTACTCAGTATGATAGTTAACTATATATTTAAGGGAATTTTTGCCCTACTAAAGTGAATTGTCAGAGGAGGATTGAACAAATGGTTTATCTGCAACCCTTGGACACTGAGGTGTTCTGACAAGCATTTTCACAAAATAGCATTTTGCTAATTATAACTTGTTTACAATAATTCGCTAATTTAATTAATGCACTAGATAACTTTCTACTATTATCCACACATATGGTTTTTTTTATTTAATCAGTAGAAGCTACAGAGTGACTCAAGGACCAAGAGTTTCAAGCATTGATATTTAGAATGGTTTCAAATTAGGGGAATTACATTAATATAAACCAACTGAAATTGTCCACATTTTCCAGGATCAATGCATAGACTACCAAGTCTGTAATCTGTATGATCAACCTACATAAGACTTTGAGATAAAGGCCTTACTACTGATGTCTAAGTGCACTGTTTGTTTACAATGCAAGAAGCCAACACCTACTAGATTAGAGAGTTACCTAACTATAAAATGGCAAGCAGGATTATAAATAAGCAATGGAGAGTGGAGTAAAAAAGTAAATCTAGAGTAAGTGAAATATAACAAAGTTGTAATAGAAACTTTTAGACTAGATAAGTGAGTTATTAATAATTTTGTGCACATCTTAAACCCTTTTGTTACTAACCTGCCCAAAACCGGCTCTGGCTCTGTGGTAAAATTTCTTGTTTTCATAAGTTTTGAATTAAAATCTTCCACCAAACCTTAGTCACAATTTATGTTCCAAACACTAGCTTAATGATAACTAAGTTATTTTACAAAATTCTTTGTTATATTTAAAATGATTGAAAAAAACACAGAGCATCTCAAAATAAATACAGTAATGAAAGGGCTAAATGAAACTTTCCAGTTAGAAAGTTTCATTAGAGTTAAGATGTGTACTAAATTACAAGGGCTCTAAAGCCATTTAACAGGCTCAGGTAGCAGAGTTGTTTCATGGCAACCAAGCTTAGATAAAATCTTTGAAGGATTGTGAAGGAAGCATGATACCCAATTCCAAGTTGCTGTGTGCAGGATTTTAACAGTATTTTCTTCAAACTGTTTGAATAAATAATTGAGTAAAGATAGTGGGATTCAACATCTACCTCAATAGTTTATCATAAAGCATGGCAGAAGAGGTAGGTAGCACAAACACTAAATTTCAGCTTCTAAAACAGCTGTTTGAGAATTAAACAACCAAGCCGGGTGGCCTACTCCAAAAACTCTCTTGTAATATGGCAGAGTTCTTTGCTACAATCTCAACAGATTATATCACAACTATCAGTACACTAGGAGCATTCAGTGTGAACCAGGGAGTGATGAAGCTAATGAGAAATAATACAAACAAGAAGAGATAAAATAGAGAACTTCTAGTTTATAACTCTAAAGGATTCTGGCCAAGGTACTATCAAAGATGTTGACAATTGTTGTTGATAGTGTCTTTTGGCCTGTGAAAACATGTATGATCCTAAACTAATCTGTCCAAGACAACCTTCACTTTATGTAATACAACACTAAAATATGTGCTATCACTCTCAGCTTAATTTAATTTAATTTGGCTCAAAAAGCAAAAGCAAGGCCATGTAGGGGGACATGGAGTTATGTACAGGGAGGGTGTTCATACAAAGAGTTCAGGCCATTTCTGGTCAAGAGAGACTTTGAACCGAGCGGTCGTCAGCATCTTCACTATTTCGTCCAGCAGCTTATTCCACGGATCCGCAACCCGGACGGAGAAAGCCCCTCTCCTTCGATTGAGATGAGATCGTAGCTTGCTATAATCCTAGCTGTGATAAATTTGCATTAATCAAAAAGTTTTGATAAGATCAATGATCAGAACCCTGCAATTGTGCTGAGCACAATTTAAATCAGGTGTTTGGGTGCAGAAGCTGTACAGCAGTATCTGCTCGGTAGGTGTGTGTGTGTGGGGGGTCTGCTTGTGCGGAGATGTAGGAGAACCAGGTTGATATACACTGGTCTCAGACACCACAGTAAGTGAATTAATTAACCCTAAACTGAAGAAATATGAGGTGATAACTGAAGCACACATTAAACAGGACACCAGCTGATCAGCGGAGACAGTAGTGTATACTGCTGGATCAACAACCTGATTCAGGTGCTTGAGGGTCTGGTTAACGCCAGAGTGGCAGGTGGATAGAAACCTGAGATGTGATTGTGAACAGGGTTGCTACTCTCATCCAGAAATGAATTGAGAGAAAGTTCTCTATGAAAAGTCAGTGGAAGTGACTCTACATTATTTATTCATTTCTAGGCTTGAAAATTTGGGGGGTGGGCAGTTGATTAGATCGACTCCAGTACACAACAGGTACTTAATTTATCGACCCCCAAAAGGATAAAAGGCAAAGTTGACCATGACAGAATTTGAACTCAGAACATAAAGACAGACAAAATACCTCCATTATTTATTACCATCAGACTGTTGCATCTTCCGTCAGGCTACAAGTGACCAGATTTAAATAACTGTTCTATGCTCCATGAGCCAACATATTCAACAGACTTACAAAGCCATGGCTGACGATTCACAGATATGCATTAAATTTGACATCTGCAGAAATTCATGGAGGGTGAGCATGTGTTAGTTAGATATGCTTTTCCACAGCTCATCTCTCTGTTGGAGCCATAATTCTGGGTTGAACGTAGACCAAGATTGGGCATCAGGTACAGTCCTCTAGTTGGGCACTGAGTATCACCAAAGATCACCTAACTAGTTTATTCTGGAGGACTTTTTGTGCAGACACTATGTAGAATTTCCAGAAAACCTGAGCATGACAGTGCTCCAAGGTTCAAGATAAGCTCTGTAAGGATAGCAGTGTCATCTGTTAAGCCTGTCTTAGATGCACAGCAAATGAAGACAACATTCAATTTTACTTCTGATGATTGCTGGCATGTGGAGGAATTTGCAAACTACTGTAAGATATACAGGATGAATTCATCTGTCGGCAGAGACCTGTGTAAAGATTATCCTACCATTCTTCTTTGGCAAAGAAGTTTTCTTCTATCTGGTCGCTATGGAGAAAGAGGTTGTACAATGAATGCAAGCTATATCTCCACCTAAGTCCTCATCAACTTCTTCAAGCAGAACTTAAAGTCTAAGGAATACATAGAGTGAGAGATAAAGAGATACTACCCTACACAGAATTTGCTGAATTGTGTGTGTGAGAGGGCCAATTTGGTAAATATGAGAAAGCCAGTGATTTAAATCTTCTTGGAGTTTACAATCAGGAAAGAGCAAGTACTCAGAGCAGAAGGTGGCTCAAGGCTTGCAGGTAGCCTGAATCTTCTCTTTGTAGGTGCCTTTCTGTATGAATTTATTGAAATATGTTTCTCAAGTTAGTCAGAGTACATTGTCTTCCTCTCTCTCCCCATTTACTGTCTGCATACACACTAACAGGTTTTGTTTTGAAACCCTTTATAAAATATATTTACATATAAAGAATCCTCAAATGTAATGAAACAAGATCTTCAGGTATAAAGAAACTACTATTATCATAGTCTCTGTACTGGTCTTGTGACTAAGATAGAAACAGTTATCGTTTCTATAGTCATAACTTTATTGCATGCTTTCATTACAAAGCTGAACACAGCTCTATGTGGCTTGGATATGTGCAGTGGTCTGTTTTGAGTTGCATTTTCTATTATATTAAAAATGTTCTACATAATGTGTGTCCAGTTGCTGGTAGTGTTCAGTACATGAATAAGTTGTGAGGCTTTGCTTATATAATTGTCTGCATTTTTTAAATCATTCCCAAGGCACCTATTATTATGAGGGTTAATTCTGTTTCAGTTCTCACATTTTGGTTATTTCCATTCACTACAACAACAATTATATTAGAATCAATTATGGTTATGATGATTATTAGTATCAGTATTATTTAGAATGAAGAAATATAACATATGTTGTGCTTATTTTCATCATAGCACACAAACTAATTCATACCATTTAGTGAATTTTATGGCATATACAGTCTGGTGAGATTTTTCTTGTAGATCGAACAAGGATATTTAAAGAATTGGCGCAAACAAAACATGTGGCATAGAGAAAACTGATTTTAAACTCAATCAGGAAATATTTTTTTAAATAAAAGAAAATTCTAAATTCAATAACAATTTAGTTATATAAAAAAAAACTAATTCGTTTAAACATTATATAATTTAAATCATAGTGGTTAAAATATAAACCATTTTCCTTTCTTTTTAAACACAACACAGATAACATTATTATATAGAATATAGAACAGTATATTTATAGTGTATAACAGATAATGGTTCTAGAGTTATTAGCAAAGAGTAAAGAATTGAATAGCTTGATTGATGTTCTTTAAGTCAATTGGCAGAGAAAGTCATCCTCCCAAGTGAAATCAACTGTCAGAAGCAACTAACAAATCCACAGACAGGACTGTTGTTGTGGTGGTTGCTGTCGCATTTACTTACAAGTAACTTCTGCGTACGTCCACTTGGAAAGGATCATTCGGAGCCGTTGGGAGGGTGCCGTAGCTGTAGGGAGGTGGCCTGGGCAAGAATGGATCGGTGTCATCTACAGGATAGTATACCAGACTGAAATAATAAACAAATATGAAAGATTATAAAAAGAACGCTGCAAATAATGGAGTGAGAAATAAATTTAAAAGGAACAAATATTAGATAGTCAAGTCTTATACCTGAAAAAAAAAAAAAAATGAAAAGGTAATGTATTGTGTACCTGTGATTATAGATCTGCTTGATCAGAACTAAAATGGGGTTAGTCAACAACATAAAGACACGTTTTATGTAGACAGAGAGATAGATAAAGACATATAAAGTGTAAATCATTATGGCTCTAAAAAAACTGCTTTATGTCTTAAAACACATGCATTGACTATTTCTCTTGGAAATATAATTAATGAGAGCTTAAACAACTTCATCATCATCACCATCATTTTAAAATCCTTGTATGGGCTGAGGCAGAAATGAGGTTAATAGTCCAAACTACAGTAATCATATCTATTTACAAGTTACACATTCTATTTATAAAAGAGATTTTCCTTAATTACTGTAATTTTACAGTAATATTCATCTGCTTACATGAAGACTGAAGTTTATTATAAATTATATCATTAACAAAAAAATTAATTTTCAATTACAAAATCAATGAACAAATAAATGAACAAATAGTTAGAAATTACATAATTGGTTTCAGGTTTTTAATAAGTTTTATTCAATTCCAAAATAAATGGTAACTACAAACACACAATACGTAGACAAATCTACAAACATGGACAGATGGAAGGAAGTAAAGTTAATTGCCACATTAATATTGGCTGTTCAATGTCACTATTGTTTTAGCCCTAGGCAGATCTTCTGCCAGCTGGTTATAAGTGCAGCCTGCACCCCGAATATATTGCAAGCAGGGGAGCAAACACATACCACCCTCCAGCAGATAATGAAATCACGAGACCAACTCTGTTTCAAGCTATGATGGTACAGACCTGCATCTTCCATCATGAACACCTGTTGGCAGAGAGATAGCCAGAGTCGGCCCCAGCAAGCAATAAATAGAAAACTGAGTGGCCATCGGTCACTGATTTGCAACAGGCAAAGTAGCTACTTGTAAAATCTCAACAAGAGTGCAAATCAGTGACCGATGGTTGCTTTGCTTTCTATATACCTATTTCTTTATTACCCACAAGGGGCTAAACATAGAGGGAACAGACAAGGACAGACATAGGTATTAAGTCGATTACATGGTACTTAATTTATCGACCCCGAAGGGATGAAAGGTAAAGTCGACTACGGCGGAATTTGAACCCAGAACGTAACGGCAGACGAAATACGGCTACGCATTTCGCCCGGCGTGCTAACGTTTCTGCCAGCTCGCCGCTTTTGCTTTCTATATACCGCTTGCTGGAGCAGACTCTGGCCATTTCTCTAGCGATCGGGTGTTCACAACTGAGTATGAGCAAAACTAGCTCAAAACCAAGTTGGTCTTGCAATCCCACCATCTGCTGGAGAGTGGTAGGAGTTTGCTCCCCTGCTTATAATATATAACGGGTGCAGGCTGCACTTATAACCAGCTGGCAGAAGATCTGCCTTGGGTTAAAACAGTAGTAACATTAAACAGCCATATTGATGTGATAATTAACTTTACTTGTTTGTATAGTTACTACTTGTGGTGCACCTGAGCACTGTATACAATAATTTCATTATTAATATCATACTTTCATCTCTTATTGAGATTTTACAACTAGCTACTTTGCTTTTCTGTTTAAAAAAAGAACAATATTTTAGAGAAGAAGAAAATTGTCAGGCGTTTTTGCCTTCTCTCATCAATATCATCCTTATTTCATCATTCACCTCATCAATGTATATGTCCAGCTCGCAGCTACTCTTTGTAATGCCTTTATGGCAAATTTTTATGAAATAAACTAACTACTTTACTATGTGTGTATCCATACACACACACACACGCGCACATAGAAAAATTCATACACATACATCCAAAAATCTATACACATTCTAGTAGTATATGTTTTATTTCCATCTTACAAAGCATGAGCTGGATTTTTTTTTAAATACAATTGTTTTATGATACAAAAAAAGATACACCAATTGTTTTATGGTCAAGCAAACTAGAACAAGCAGAGTTATGTACCTTGAATAAAGACATACAAAGAGAGAGAGAGAGAGAGTGAGAGTGAGAGTGTGTGTGTGTGTGTGTGTGTGCGCGCGCGCATGCATACACACACACTATCTATTCACATCCACTTTCCCAAGCTGGTGTAGACTCAGCAGGTTTCTTACCATCACAATGTCTCACTTCCTTGTTAACCCTTTCACGACTGAAACCCAACATCCAGACATCAGTTACCACCTTCATTCCTTCCAATACCTGTCCATTATGCAAATTCCTCCCCCATAAATTTGAAATTTTACCACCTGACTGTCATCCTTCATAAGCATTACATTCCCACCAATGCAATCTTCTCTCTTAAACACAGCTAATTCCTCTGATGGTCATTTTACCTCCCAGCTCATCTGTGCTCCATCGTTCATGCATGCCGACAGTACACATCCAGTAAAGCATGTACAATTTACTTTGTTGCAGCGTTCCTACCATATTTACTACACATGTTTCACAACCAGGCAATGCTAGACTCCATCCACTAACATTATAGGTGAGCTGGCAGAAACATTAGCACACCGGGCGAAATGCGTAGCCGTATTTCGTCTGCCGCTACATTCTGAGTTCAAATTCCGCCGAGGTCGACTTTGCCTTTCATCCTTTCGGGGTCAATTAAATAAGTACCAGTTACGCACTGGGGTCGATGTAATCGACTTAATCCGTTTGTCTGTCATTGTTTGTCCCCTCTATGTTTAGCCCCTTGTGGGTAATAAAGAAACAGGTATTTCCTCTACCGCTACATTCTGAGTTCAAATTCCGCCGAGGTCGACTTTGTCTTTCATCCTTTCGGGGTCAATTAAATAAGTACCAGTAAATCACTGGGGTCGATATAATCGAATTAATCCCCTTGTCTGTCCTTGTTTGTCCCCTCTATGTTTAGCCCCCTGTGGGCAATAAAGAAATAAACATTTAACAAGCCCTCATTTATAAAAAGATCTCTATTACTGTCTGAGGTAATTGTATCTTGAACTTTTTCCACATGTGTCTGGCACCCTAGCACTTCCAGTTTACCTTACCTTTTTCCCAGATACTCCCCACCCACCTTTATATAAATGCAGTATGCCCATGTATGTTTTCTATAGTAAGACACCTGCTTGTCCCACACATAAAAATTACCATTCCTTCCATTCAAATACTCCCACCAGAATCACATAGTTGAGAGGGCCTTTTCTTCTCTTTTCCCTAGTTTTCCCCTCTTTTCTTGTCCTTTCTTGTCTTACAAGTTATTTGGCAACCACTCTATTTGTGGCACAATAAAAGTCTCTAGTCGGTGCTAAGAAGGGCATCCAAGTGTGGAAACCACACCAAAAGTGGCATGGAGCACAATGCAGCTTTATGGCTCACTGGATCCATGCTAACTTCTCAACCCATGCCAACATGAAAAAAATAGGTGCTAAATGATATTTGATAGAAAAAAAACAAGAAAAATTAGCACTCAATACATATGAGCAAATATCTTTTACATAAGTTACACAAGGTTTCAGTAACAACTTTCACCTCTAGACAATTATATAATTTCACAACCATAATATATATATATGTGAGTGTGTGTTTATATATATATATGAGAGAGAGAAAGAGAGAGAGAGAGAGAGAGAGAGTAAGAAAAAAGTACAAGAGGCATTCTCAGTCAGTGTTATTAGTTTTGACATTGAAGGGAAAATGGAAAGAACAGAGGGTGTATTGCATTTCAGACACTGTCCTTCTTCAGATAGTAGAGAAATGTCCAAGAGAAACTGGGAAGAGAAGAAGAGAGATGATGAAAAAAAGAAAAGTGTCAGGAAAAAAGATGCACATGGGATCCATTCACATAGAATATACATAAATATATATATATATATAATATATATATATATATATATAGGAGAGTTTACGAAAAAAACAAGGAGAGTAAAAAATGTGTGTAGTGGCTAACGATCTATCATGACGACTCGTATATATCATATATATATATATATATATATTATATATATATATATATATGTAGGTCCCGGGTTGATTCGGGGTTAACCACAGTAAATAAGTAGAAGCTCCTTCTATATAATAAATTAATATATATATATATATATATATATATATCGAATCATCCATTCACTGAAGCATAAACACAAGCCAGACAGTTTCAGGTAAAATTTATTTAATTACGTTAATTAAATTATGTATTATACAGACCTCTTTGCAAATAAGATTGAAGCCCTTGTGGCCAAACAGATGTTAATGGTCAGTGCAACTCCTACAATACCACAGACAAGACTCATGAAAGCCACACCAATCCTGGCAAAAAAAAAAGAGGAATAAAAGTAAAGTCTTTTATTAAAACAAGAATAAAACTCACAAAACTAACTGAAATAATGATATAACAACCAGAGACCAATTAAATCAGGTATTAAGCCTTTATTACAATATTTTGATACAATGATTAGCAATCATGATAAAGGGTGGTAACCCTAAATCCTCACTCAGTTTAACACCTCCACTAGGCACTTATGTGCCTCTATTGAAGTTCATTGCTGCAAGCTTTTGAACCAGGTTCTGGTTTAACTCTTAATACCTTTCAGATTACTGTCAAATGTAATGCTTAGAATTGGTTTAGAATTAATCATATATTATCTTAGCTTCAAGATTTCAATGATGTGATTGTCCATCTTTAAATAATATTGCATGGGAGGTGCAAAAGACCGGATTTGGCCAGTTTAAACCTTAAAACAGATTAAATATTTTGGTTGTATGTGGCCAAAGTAAATGCAAAAGAATTAAACATAATTCACTACCCACTGCACCAACTCTCAATCACAGATGACTTTTAAAAAGGTCCTGGGTGCAGCCTTTCCTCCTTCAACTAACTCTCATGAATGTATGTATGTATGTATGTATATATGTATGTATGTATGTATGTATGTATGTATGCATGCATGCATACATGCATGCATACATAAGTGATAATAGTCGTTTAAAATTTGGTATTCTATTGGAGTTTTATTAGAAGTAAAATGACCATGCATCATGCATATACATTCATTATGCATGCATGATGCATGTATATGTATGTATGTATGTATGTATGTATGTATGGCCTCCGTGCCAGTGGCACGTAAAAAGCACCCACTACACTCACGGAGTGGTTGGCATTAGGAAGGGCATCCAGCTGTAGAAACACTGCCAGATCAGACTGGGCCTGGTGCAGCCTCCTGGCTTCCCAGACCCCAGTCGAACCGTCCAACCCATGCTAGCATGGAAAGCGGACGTTAAACGATGATGAGGATGTATGATCATTTTATTTCTAATAAAACTATGATAGAATACCAAATTTTAGAAGCTGAATACACAAACACTTAATATCACTTTTTACCTCAACAAGGTGGTAAACTAGGGGACAGCATTTTGAGTTCAAATGCTAAATGAAGAAAATTTTAGTCAATGAAGCTAAGCAATAATAAAGAATAACTGGATGAAGCCACTGAGTTACTTCCATTAGAAATCTCTACAAGAAGTAAACAATTATTAAATAGCAATTATTTGACAAATCAATGAAGAGGTCAAATTAACTCAAAAAGCATTGATCAGTCCAGGATGGTTGTAGAAAGCACTTGTCATATGAGATTGAACCCAAAAGTATATTGTTGTGAAGCAAAGCAAACTTCTTCACCTCAGTCATATCTAGACTTAAATACACACAGCTACACTGGCACCAATATACACAACCATACATCTTTGTCCTTTGTTAATTCTGAGTTAATTAGTTTTTATGCAGCCTAAACATATTCTATATATGTATGTATATATATATATATATATATATATATATATATATATATATATGTCTTAGATTCTTTTATTTGTTTCAGTCATTTGACTGTGGCCAAGCTGGAGCACTGCCTTTAGTCAAACAAATCGACCCCAGGACTTATTCTTTGTAAGCCTACCACTTATTCTATTGGCCTCTTTTGCTGAACTGCTAAGTTACAGGCACATAAACATACCAACATCAGTTGTCAAGCACTGACACACAAACGTTTACACACACACACACGCACACACATAAATATATATGATGGGCTTCTTTGCGTTTTTGTCTACCAAATATACTCACAAGGCTTTGGTCGGCCTGAGGCTATAGTAGAAGATACTTGCCCAAAGTGCCACACAGTGGGACTGAACCCGGAACCATGTGGTTGATAAGCAAGCTACCTACCAGACAGCCACTCCTGCACCTATATATTCAAATACATCACTTGTTTGGTCAGCACCACCTGGCTATTGGTTGCCTTTAGCAGAGATACCTTTGTTGCAAGCATTCAAATCAGCTCTTAAATCTGAGAATAACTTAATGAGCTGTTACAGACTGCAATGATCAATAAGTCAAGGCTCAACTCCCACAAACACACTTGTCATGAAGACCCAACTAAAATCATAAATTCATCAGCACTACCCCTTGTCTTATGATTAAGCCATATATAAAAAGTAGAAAAAAAATATATTGGTAGAAGAAATAGAAAAAGTTACTCACAGGCTTTGATGACAAATTCCATTAAGTGCATTGATGTAATTGTTGTGGATAAAAGAACAGCCGGAAATTTGATTGAGGAGGGAAACGTTGGAAACTGCTGCGGTCACTTCTAAGCGGATCTTTCGAACAAGGCTGCGTAACTGCAAAAATAATCAGTAATATAGGGATTAGAACAGACATAGAAATGGGAGTGTCAGGTTACTGCTTACATCATACTGAAACATGATTATCCCAGTAAATACGATATCTCAAAACTGAAAACTGAAGATTAGGATACTTTCTTTAACCCTTTTGATACCAACCTGCCAGGAAACTGCCTCGGGCTCTGTAGTACAAATGTCTAACGTCCAAAAGTTCTGAATGAAAATCTTCCACCAAACCTTAGTCACAATTTATGTTCCTAACACTAGTTTAATGATAACTAAGTTATTTTACTAAATTCTTTGTTATATTTAAATTAAATGAAAGAAACACAGAGCATCTCAACAGAAATATGATAACAAAAGGGTTAACAAATGATTAATTTAACCCTTTTGATACCAACCTGCCAGGAAACTGCCTCGGGCTCTGTAGTACAAATGTCTAAAGTCCAAAAGTTCTGAATGAAAATCTTCCACCAAACCTTAGTCACAATTTATGTTCCTAACACTAGTTTAATGATAACTAAGTTATTTTACTAAATTCTTTGTTATATTTAAATTAAATGAAAGAAACACAGAGCATCTCAACAGAAATATGATAACAAAAGGGTTAACAAATGATTAATTTAACCCTTTTGATACCAAACTCACTGAAACCGCCTCTGGCTCTGTAGTACAAATGTCTTGTTCTCATAAGTTCTGAATGAAAATCTTCCACCAAACCTTTGTCACAATTTATGTTCCTAACACCAGCTTAGTGATAAGTAAGTTATTTTACTAAATTCTTTGTTTTATTTAAAATTTGTTGAAAGAAACACAGAGCATCTGAACAGAAATATGGTAACAAAAAGGTTTAACAAACGATAAATTTAAAATGTGTTATAGGTATGGCTGTGTGGTTAAGAAGTTCACTTCTTGACCATGTGGTTTTGGGGTGCAGTCTCACTTGCATTACACCTTGGTCAGCCTAGGGCTATAGTAGATGACACTTCCCCAAAGTCTTGTGGGTAGATTTGGTAAATGGAAACTGGAAGAAGTAAGTTGTGTGTGTGTGTGTGTGTGCATGACATTGTGTGATAGCTGTAAATGAGAGTCTTCACTATACATGCAATGTTATTTATTTCCAATCTTCCATGATAAACATGTCTGGCTTTGGGGAAATATCATCTTACTTGGAAAGAAGTGAGGACTGATGACAGGAACGGCATCAGGTCATAACAGATATGCTTCAATAAATTTTATCTGAACCATGCAAGCATGGAAAAGTGGATATTTAACATAGACATCATCATCATCATCATCGTTTAGCGTCCACTTTCCATGCTAGCATGGGTTGGACAGTTCAACTGGGGTCTGGGAAGCCAGAAGGCTGCACCAGGCCCAGTCTGATCTGGCAATATTTCTACGGCTGGATGTTCTTCCTAACGCCAACCACTCCGTGAGTGTAGTGGGTGCTTTTTACGTGCCAGACGAGGCTGGCAAACAGCCACAATCGGATGGTGCTTTTTACGTGCCACTGGCACGGGGGCCAGGCGAGGCTGGCATATATATATATATATATATATATATATATATACAATGAAATGTGTGTACAAAGATGCACAGAAGCCTGCATTAGGTATAGATATACAGTTCACACAGACATGATGTGATATATACACACACTCACACTGATGGAGATGTGACATTCAAACTGAGATTATACACAGTAATCATCATCATTATCATTTAACATCCGCTTTCCATGCTAGCATGGATTGGACAAATGACTGAGGGTTGGCGAACCACATGGCTGAACCAGGCTTCAATCTTGATCTGGCAGAGTTTCTACAGCTGGATGCCCTTCCTAACGCCAACCACTCAGAGTATAGTGGGTGATTTTATGTGCTACCAGCACGGGGCCAGTCAGGCAGTACTGGCAATGACCTTGCTCGAATCTTTTACACATGCCACCGGCACAGGTACCAGTAAGGTGATGCTGGTAACCCATATATGTTAACTATATCAGGGTGTGCATCAGCATCCGTGTGTGTGTGTGTGTGTGTGTGTGTGTACAAAGTACAAGACGTAAGAAAATAAAGACTAACCTTAATACCCATGTTGTAGGGTGAAGCCATGTATAGTGCCTCACTTAAAGTACTGTTGGCACGGACAATAGCAGAGAGAGCAGCATTGTATTTCTAGAAGAAAACAAAGACAAGAAATATACATAAATAACATGATTCAGAAAATTATATCTTTTCTATCCTAGGCACAAGACCAGAAATTTGGGGGGAGAGAGGGCCAGTCAATGAGATCAACCCCAGTACGCAACTGGTACTTAATTTATCGACCCTGAAAGGATGAAAAGCAAAGTCGACCTTGGCGGAATTTGAACTCAGAACGTAGTGGCAGACGAAATACTGCTGAGCATTTCGCCCGGCGTGCTAATGTTTCTGTGCTAGTTTGCTGCCTTTGCAACATCTTAATCACTAGGCCACATTCCTTCACAGAAATAATTAGTTGAAAGTAACTCTAATATTTAACTTATGCTATATTTTATCAACTTCAAAAGGATAGAAAGAGATATTAAACATGATAGGATTTGAATTTAGAGCCAAAAATAAAAATTAAAATATAGTAACTTGTTCTTAAAACATATGAATACATAGATAAATAATTTATCAAACCTAAGTATATAAATATACCAAGCTAAATCTGTTTTATTCAAATTCTACATTCATATATGTTCTTGTTTTTGCTTATATAATTTTCAATTAAAAACTCTCTACATTTCACTACATGAATATGAAAGTTTTTCATTGATCAGTTTGTTTTGTTTTATCTTATAAATTAATTCATAGTACATTTGTATTTAAGGAAATCTATTTTAAGTAAAATTTATCTTAAGCAAATTTATTTTAAGCAATTCAGTAAATAAAGATCGTTTCATGCAAGCACAAACAAGTTAGTTGTCACTAAGATGTAACGTTTTAAATTTTTGAGAGGAGAACAGGGCAGGGGTGTCATCTTCTTTTAATATTCGTGCCATTATCAAATACATTATTGATATGAATGAAAGGAAATGGCTCTGTGCAGGAATGAAAATATTTTACAAAAGCACTTCACAGAGAAACAACTATCATATTACAGCAGACGCCATGAAATAACTGAACGTAATTCTTTATTTTCTTTTCTGTAAGTTACATGAGTAAAATTTTAAAAGGGAAGGATGATGTTCATAGAATTAACATTGTCCATTTACTTGTGCATATGTGTATTTAAAAACAAGAAATAAAATGTTTCTTTATTAGCCACATAGGGCTGCACACAGACAGGACAAATTACAAGGTAGAGTTTTTCTTTTGGGAGTAAAAAAGGGGGTTTGGTTTTCGATCAAAAGGGATCGTAAAAGGAAAGAAAGAGGACAAAAAGGGGGGGGGGACATTTTTTTAAAGGGGGGGGAAATTGATCAATAAGGATCGTTATCACAGAAATGTCAATATAAAGTGTAATGGGGAGGACAGGTGAGGTTTACCCGTGGAAAGAAAAGCCTACGAAAAAGACCACGGTAACCTCGGTCAATGAAGTCACATGTTATATTTTTTTACAAATCAGCAACTCTCTGTATTAATTTTTACGGTTCAACAAGAAATAAAATAAAGGACAAACCCTCTAAACATGAATTTGAGACATAAAAGAGCAACAAGCCCACTGACAGATACAAACAGTATATACATATTGCTTGCCAAACAACTATGTTTCTGACTACTCTATAGAGTGCCTTCTAGTCTCTCTTATCAAATTAAATATTATAAAGCATTTTTCCTGCCATTGTAATTGTGATTTGTATCCTGTCAGTAGGTCTGTTGACCTTTTCTGTCACATATTAGTACTTATGTTAGTCGATGTCCTTCACATTAAAAATCACCATCATTTTAGTGTCTGTTTTCCAAGCTGGCATGGGTTGGATGGTTTGACAGAACCTAGTGGGCCACAGGGATGTGTCAAGCTCAGATGTCAGATTAATATAATATAATGAAATTATTGTATACAGTGCTCAGGTGCACCACAACTTGCCAAAAGTGCGTATAAAGCAAATGCAGTAATGTACAAATGTCTGGAAAGTGAACAATATTTTCCACCTCATCTCTTTTCTGAAAATTAAACTGAGACATTTTGCTGATAGCAGTTGTGTCATATCATACTCACTAGAACTTTAGCCTCTGCCAATTTTATTTTGAGATCTCTTGATTCTAGGCTTTATTTTCATGTCAAGAATGTCTTCTACATGATGCAGCTAAAAGAATCTGGCCAGCAGCATACGTGAGTTACTAAAGACAGCCAATTTCAAACTCCTGTTTTGGCTTTAGAGAGTTATGCAGAAAAGTGGTTGTCAGCTAGTTAAGATTGATCATTGGCAAAAAGATTTTAATGATAACAAGCACTATGACCTGGCAACACCGGGTCACAGTGCTAGTGCATGCATATACAGCTGCGTGTGTGCGCACATACATGCGAGTACTGTCCAAATCTCCGACCAATCACATACAGCTAGCTGGCATTCAATTGGCGCATCAAGTTTCGGGCACTTTGATTGGGTTTTGGATAGAAAATTCACAAAAAAGTCACTTCTATTGATTTTATAATGGCTTTGCGGGGTGACTGGGGAAATGTAAAGATGTGCATGACCACCCTTCGACGGTTTTGAATGACCGTAGAAAGTGCAAACCCTCTAACTGAAAAATTGTGGATTTGTATAAAGGATACACACACACACACACACACACATTTTGCCGTTTATATATAGAGAGAAAAATAGATATTTTATTTTATTGTGAAATATGACAGAATATATATTTAAATAGACAAAGTAGAAGGAATTAAAAATAGAAATTGGAGAAAATAAATTAAGTTCTAAAAATATGTGGCAGAAATAGGTAAATCCATAGGTTGTATGGATTCCAGCTATGGTCTAATGAACTACCCTATCCACTTACCTCTGCAAATGGTTCTCGAAGATCAGTGCATTTCAAATAAGCATTAAGGACTTCTGTTTAAAGAAAGAAAAATACAGTTTGTCTCAGATATATTGTCTTAATATAGTTTTAAGAAAATATGATACAATCTTAAATAAAGACAACAGTATCATCATTTACTTACTAGCTTCCATGTTTGCACTGGTTTGCTGCTTTACATAATTATCAGGGTTGACGCAAAGGTCACCAAAATCCTGGGAAAAGGAGAAAGAAAATAAAAATTGAGATTTTAAAGATAGGAACATAAAAATTTCACATACACAACCAAACTGAAATATATTTTGCAGTCAACACGATCAAGTAAAAATTATTGAAGGTAGTAGGCCTTCAGTGCAAAAATATTAAGTAATTGGTGGTAATTCATGGGATTATAGCTCCAAGTTAATAATGTAAAGGGTAAAGTTTACCAATTACATATTTCAAATTAAACAAAAGACCATAAGATGGATAATTTAGACATAACTGAATCATAGGATTCACAATCATAATGTGAAGGTGTGTGGCTCAGTGGTTAGATCTCCAGGCTTACAATCATGGGACAGTGAGTTCAATTCCCAGATCAGGTTGTGTGTTGTGCTCTTGAGAAAGACAAGACTATTTTCTGTTGCTCCAGTTCCCTCAGCTGTAGAAATGAGTTGCAACTTCACTGGTGCCAAGCTATATCGTCCTTTCCCTTGGATAACATCTGTGGCATGGAGAGGCTAGGCTATTATGCATGGGCAACTGCTGGTCTTCCTTAAACAACCTTGCTCGGCCTTGTACCTCGAAAGGGAACTTTCTGGGTGCAATCCCATGGTCATACATGACCGATGTGAGTCTTTGCCCTTTTTTACCAAATCATAGCTTGAGTATAACATAGCAATATATGGTAATGACTAAGTCGAAAACACCTAAAAGCTCCGTGAGGCTCCAGCATGGGGTGGTAGCAAACCCAGCTGTACTCTTTCACCACAACTTTCTCTCACTCTTTCTTCCTGTTTCTGTTGTACTTGTATTTCAAAGGGCCAGCCTTGTCACACTGTGTCACGCTGAATCTCCCTGAGAACTACATTAAAGGTACACGTATCTGTGGAGTGCTCAAACACTTGCATGTTAATTTCACGAGCAGGCTGTTCCATTGATTGGATCAACTGGAACCCTCGTCGTCATAACCGACGGAGTGCCACGAATGACTAAGCAGTTCACCTTATAATCATGTTGTTGTAGGTTCAATACCATACTTTGGGCAAGTGTCTCATATTATAGATTCTAGTTGATGCAAGTTGTGCAAGTGAAACAGGGTTAAAGGAAACTGTAAAGAAACCTGCTGGATGGGCTACACCAGTTCTTTAGAGGTGGACATCCAGAATGAGACAGCTGGGTGCAGCTGTTATGATGCTGATGATTTGGTGTGGCTAACTGGACATCATGCTTGTTTTGGTGCTTAATGCATACATACACACAAATACACACTCAGAAATATACACAGATAGGAGAGAGAGAAAGAAAAACATTATGTGTCTCATTGCTGCTGTGAGGCCCAACACTCGAAAGGAACTTGGTCACTTTGCCTCTGTGAGGCCCAATGGGACATTTAAAAATGCATTTCAAGTGCATACTGACTTCTGACTGCTTCTTTATATTTGCTAAAATATGAAGTAAACACCATTCGAGCGTGATTGTTACCGTGCCGCCTTACTAGCACTCGTGCTGGTGGTATGTGAAACATTCAAGCGAGGTCATCACCAGTGCCGCAGGATTGGCTCCTGTGCAGGTGGCATGTAAAAAGCATCATTTTGGCGTGGCCGTTGCCAGTACCACCAAACTGGCCCTCGTGCCGGTGGCATGTAAAAGCACCCACTACACTCTCGGAATGGTTGGCGATAGGAAGGACATCCAGCTGTAGAAACTCTGCCAGATCAAATTCTGGTTTGCTAGACCTCAGTCAAATCGTCCAACCCATGCTAGCATGGAAAGCGGACATTAAATGATGATGATGATGAAGAAGTGTACCTTTGCTGACAGCCTGCTCATAATGTCACTAAATGTTTTCATTCTCATTTATCTTCTGTTTTCCATGATGGCTTGAGTTGGACAGTTTGATAGGATCCAGCAAGCCACAGAGCTGATCATGCTACAGTGTCAGCTTTGGCATGGCTTCTACAGCTGAATGCCCTTTCTCACATCAATCTCTTAATAGTCTGTGTACTCAGTGCACTTTTCATGCCAATGGCACGAGAAAGGTCACCAAGTAACTAACAAGACAGGAAAAAGAACATGGAAAGAAAAAGGACCCCTCAAATTAGTTGGAGATGTATATGAGAGTGGGGAGAGATGTTGGTGGGATTACAGTACGAGAGAGGGACAAGCACAGGTGCCTTGCTATAGAAAAGAAGCATGGGGCTACCTGCATTATAAAAGGGTGGTTAGGAGTAGTAAAAAACACGAGGAGATGGGAGTGATTAGACATGCCATATGGAACTTCTAATTACTCATCATTATCATCATTGTTTAATGTCCGTTTTCCATGCGCATGGGTTGGATGGTTCGACCGGGGTTTGAGAAACCAGGAGGCTGCACCAGGCTCCAGTCTGATCTGGCAGTGTTTCTACAGCTTGATGCCCTTCCTAACGCCAACCACTCCATGAGTGTAGTGGGTGCTTTTTACGTGCCACCAACATGCACGCCAGTCAAGCAGCGTTGGCATCTGCCATGTTCGGATGGTGCTTTTTACATGTCACCGGCACGGGTACCTTAACTACAATTTCCATTTGATTTTTATTTTGATGTTGGTGTTGACGTACATGGCTTTCCCCTGATGGCTGCAAGGTTTTGACTTCTTACTTCCTTAGAAAATCTACAGTATATGTATAGGGCATGACATACCCTATGTTACCTACCTATGCATTTTTGATTAGCAAGTTAGGCAATGACATAAATGTAGAAGAGAGAGAGAGAAGAAGATATGAAGTAAAAGGAAATAGAGTAAATTATAGTTAATTAATCCTGACATAATATCTGTAGGATTGCCAAACTCCATCAACGAACCATGGGAAATGACATTTAAGTAAATGTAAAGAGTGGTGACATTCTCAGTTGAAAATCTAATTATGTTACACTGCTTGACAAATATAGGAGACTGCAACAGTGAAAGTATGTATCTGGGAGAGAAAGACAAATATACTGTGCATGTGTATGAGAGAGGGAGAAAGAGAGACAAAGAGAGTGTAGGAGTGTATATGTGTATGTATGTAAGAGAGAGGAAGAGTGTGTATGAGGGAGAAAGAGTGTGTGTATGAGAGAGAAAAAGAGAGAAAGACAAAATTTATGAGACAGAATTACAGAGAGAGAGACAGAGAAAAAAAAGAGAGAGTGTGTGTGTTTCCTTTTTTTTAAAGACAAATGGGCATAATTTAAAGGAGATTTGGCTGCTATATTTAGTGTGTTCAGTAATCATATAAAAATGCTTGTATTCCTGCTTTGTATATATATATATATTGATCTCTCAGGTATCCTAGATGCAGTAAATGTTTGATCAAAGGTATTCCAACCATGAACAACCAGTGTTTCAAGAAGACTGGTGTTTCAAAAAGTAACTTATCCCATGTATGTTACATTTTTTTAAGATGGGAGGATGTGATTTGAAAATGATTGGACTACTGTCAGTTAGAAAGATGTGTAGATAGAGAAAAACGGAAATAAATGGAAAATGTGAGGAACAATGGGGGAGGGGGTGAAGACACACGGGGGGGGGTGAAGAGGAAAGAGTGGGGGGAATGGAGATAGACAAGGGGAAGAGCAACAGGAGACAGTGGAAGAGAGATATGAGATTTATTAAGGTAAGACAGAAGAGATAAAGGAAAGGCGATAAGAGAGAAGAAATAGAGAAAGGCAATAAGGGAGGGAGAAGAAAACTTTTAAAGGAAGAAAGTGAGAGAGCGAGGAAAAAGAAAAAGAGGGTTAAAATGAAAGCAGACAAAATAATTATCAGATTAATTCGATGGAGACATCAGACCAAACGAAAGGAGACCTGGTCTACAATGTTTAGATAGAAAATACTTTAAAGAGATAAAGAGTAACTTACCACAGCAGTTCCAAGATAAAGCCCTCCACCAATCCAGATTAACATCAGAGCCAGGCACCCAAACAATACGCAGCTGTAAGGAGACAAGAAATAAAGTATCAATATGTAAGATGACAGGGATAAATATTACTGCTGCTCATTAACACAGATAATTATTTTTTAGCAGTTGTTAAGATTAGTAATCAATCACTTGAGACAATTCATTTAGGGAACCTCTGTATGATCCATTGAATTGCTAGAAGTAACAGCCATTTTCCCTCAAGAAGAAAAAAAAAGGAAGAAAGACTAATGTCTTTTTCAACTATGTACTATGCCTGTGAGTCACATAATCTTTTCTACTCTAGGCACAAGGCCTGAAATTTTCAGGGGAGTGGGACCAGTCAATTATATCAACTCCAGTATGCAACTGGTACTTAATTTATCGACCCTGAAAGGATCAAAGGCAAAGTTGACCTTGGTAGTATTTGAACTCAGAACATAAAGACAGACGAAATACCACTAAGCATTTCTTTTCTATTCTAGCACAAGGCCTGAAATTTTGGGGGAGTGGACCAGTCGACTGGCACTTAATTTATCGACCCCGAAAGGATGAAAAGCAAAGTCGACCTCGGCAGTATTTGAACTCAGACTGTAAAGACAGACAAAATATTGCTAAGCATTTCGCCTGGTGTGCTAACATTTCTGTTAGTTTGCCACCTTTGTGGGTTACATAATGGCCTAAAAACTACAAAGGAACATGGAACAAAGCTAAAAGTATATTCATGAACTCTCTAGTGCACTGTTATTCTTCTCATGCACTACTTGTCAAGCCTACACCACAAAATCTATTTTAGATTTTTGCTCATATATAAACAAGCTGATTGAAGAAGCATGTTAGCTTTTGACTTTAATGAAAATAAATATGACCCAAGTAGGTAAAAAAATTTGGGGTGTGCAACTCTTAAAGAAAAAGTAAAAGTGAAAACGATCATAAAAAGTTTAACTAAACATCAAACAATGATTTGCTCGAAGCTTTATTTAAATGAAAGAAACAATGAAAATTAACCTTATTCAAACACAGGCTGGTTTAGAAAAAAAAATAAAATAAAACCAGCCTGTGTTTTAATAATTTTGAGTAAATTTGAAACAAAATGTTTGATTTCAATACCTTTACTATTCATGGACATGCTTATAGAAATCATAAAACTTAGCACAGAATCCATGATTTTCAGAAACATTTTTACAAACTCTGAATAATCAAAATATGGAATCAACTACCCACATCTGCAGTAAACAGTCAGGGCAAGGCATCCTTCAAAAACGCCATGCTTTCTGAAATTTGCCAACACTACACCAGACATGCTCACATACTTTTATCTCTTTAAGACTCTTAATGTTCCCTTTTTCAGCTTTTTGTTTTATTCTGTGTACTGTGCATGTACTTCCAGCCTTTTCTGCTGTCTTTCTTTACTTGACTTAATATCTACCTTTTGTCCTCTCTTATAACCTTTCCTAATGAGTTGTAATGCACATAAGCGCTGTACACCTTAAGCTCATAGAACTTAAGACAATGTTAAGAAAGAAATCATTCAGAAGACTACAAACAATCTCTTCTGTCAATTGTGAAAAGGTGGAATACAAAGTTATCTAGTCATACAATAGAACACCATTGACACTAGCTCTACTTAATATGGTAATATATGGGCAAACCAAAGCAGCGAGCTGCCAGAAACATTTGCACGCCAGGCGAAATGCTTAGCAGTATTTTGTCTGTCTTTATGTTCTGAGTTCAAATTCTGCCAAGGTCGACTGTGTAGTTGATCACTTCATGAGATACACTGAGGGAGGGTGGAGAGAATATCACACACTCAATGTAGGCAGAGACACTATATTATGACCCAAGTGAAAGTATAAATACAGAATACTCTCAGTTATATTACTAGCCATACTTTGGGTGTCTGCGTAAAGCTATATTAACATCCAGATTGCATTGTAAGTAGCTTGCTAACAAACCACATGGTTCCGGGTTCAATCCCTTGGGCAAGTGTCTTCTACTATAGCCACGGGCCAACCAAAGCCTTGTGAGTGGATTTGGTAGATGGAAACTGAAAGAAGCCCGTCATATATATATGTGTGTGTGTGTGTGTGTGTGTGTGTGTGCGTGTGTATATATATATGTATGTGTGTGTATATGTTATATGCTTGTGTGTCTGCGTTTGTCCCCCCAACATCGCTTGACAACCGATGCTGGTGTGTTTCCGTCCCTGTAACTTAGCAGTTCGGCAAAAGAGACTGATAGAATAAGTACTAGGCTTACAAAGAATATAAGTCCTGGGGTTAATTTGCTCGACTAAAGGCAGTGCTCCAGCATGGTCGCAGTCAAATGACTGAAACAAGTAAAAGAGTAAATAGTAAATTTATGTTAATACAAAACTAAAACTGAATCACTTGTTTCATTGTTTGGTTAACCCTACACCTGGGTGCAAGCATAGCAAAATGCTTCACAACCATGTGTTTCCAGGTCCCATGTAACACTCATCATCAAAAATGCTGTGTAACCAACAGTGCTATTATTCACATGGAAATTGTAATTGCAATACCTGTGCCGGTGGCATGTAAAATGCACCATCCGTACGTGGCCGATGCCAGCGCCGCCTTGACTGGCTTCTGTGCTGGTGGCACGTAGAAAGCACCAACTGATCGTGGCCATTGCCAGCCTCCCCTGGCACCTGTACCGGTAGCACGTAAAAAGCACCGACTACACTCACAGAGTGGTTGGCGTTAGGAAGGGCATCCTGCTGTAGAAACACTGCCAGATCAGACTGGAGCCTGGTGCAGCCTCCTGGTTTCCCAGACCCCGGTCGAACCGTCCAACCCATGCTAGCATGGAAAACGCACATTAAACGATGATGATGATGATAATGATGATGATGCAATACCAAATAAATAAAAATATATAACCATAGCTGTTAAAATACTGCTTTATTTCCAACAGCAAGTTCTGTTTTAAAACAACATCCTAATTTTCATACCAGTTTTCTAAACATTACTTTTTTATGACCCTTATATCTCTTAAAGTTTAATTACAAGCTACTAATCTAAGTGACACATTCTTTCCAAGTCTGTGCCCACACTGAGTAAACTAACAAGGAACTGGTTGACTGCTATTCTATAGCTAATGTAATCAGTGATTTAATAGTTCTACCCTTCACTGAACTCAGACTGATTCCAATCTTATTTCTGGTCTAGTGAACATTAACTCTCATACTACCCAACTCATTAATCTTGAGAGTTCATTGAGGTGACTGATAAAATTCCATAACTCTAACTCAGTAGTTCTTGATTTCTTTAAACTTCATGGCACACTGGAGATTATTCATTCCTTTTATGTCTGCTTTTCCATGCTTGCATGGGTTGGACAAATATGCTTTCTAAAGCATAGTATTCAGCCAACTATCCTTTGTGATGCTAATTTCATTCTTTTTTATTTTATTATTTTCACAAGGGAGAGATCTCTAATGCAATATGTGGCATCAAATGCACAAAGTGACCAAATGATTTGTTGACAGGAGAAACTGACAACAAACAATATCCCTTGCTACACTATATAAGCAATCACAGCTGTAAACAAACACAA
The DNA here is from genome assembly GCF_006345805.1 of Octopus sinensis. Classification (NCBI taxonomy): domain Eukaryota; kingdom Metazoa; phylum Mollusca; class Cephalopoda; order Octopoda; family Octopodidae; genus Octopus; species Octopus sinensis. The sequence goes on along the minus strand of NC_043001.1, from coordinate 122,061,133 downwards.
ATTTATGTGTGTGCTTGTGTGTGTGCGTGTGTGTGTGTGTCATCATTTATTTGATGCTTCTATAATATTTCGGGAAAGATTCTCCTTATCAAATGTAAAAAAAGAAAATAACCCAAGATTACAGAGAAAAAAGTGTTCAGTCATTTAGATTGTTTTCTTTCTAATATTTCCTAAGCGGGGATCTTTTCCAAAATATAACAGAAGCATTTAACAAATGATGATACACACACACACACGCACACATATTTTGCCTAACTTTTCCCCTCTGCATCGTTTAAAGGTGATTTCAATACATATATATCATTTACACATTACAAAAGCATCAAGCAAATTATAATACTCTATTATTTGTGAATACTTACAATATCAACAAACAACGGGAACAAGTCAGCATCCCAATAAGCAGCAAGAGGCTTATTAAAGCATGAACACTGAACAGCGAAAGAGTAGCAATCCACCTAAAATAAATTAAAATGTCAATCAATCATAATATTGCAAAATTATAACTGAAACAAAAATAAGGCATAGTCATGTGGCTAAGAGGATAGCTTTACAATTACTTGATTCTGGGTTCAATAACACTAGATAGCAGTTTGAGAGAGTATCTTAATAATAATAATAATAATGAAAATATTGTATACAGTGCTCAGGTGCACCACAACTTGTCAAAAGTGCATACAAAGCATATGCAGTAATGTACAAATGTCTGGAAAGTGAACAGTGTATGAGTCAGATACATGCATGTATGGAGGGGAGAAAATCAGGTGTAGTGTTGGTGAATCTCAGAAAGCATGGAAGGTTTGAAGGATGCAGTGCTCTGACAACTAACAACTGATGCCAGCAGTCTGTTACATGCTTCAGCAACTCTTAGCATGAAAAAATGTTTCCAAAAGTCATAGGAGCTGTGCTGTTTTCTGACTTTGTAAACATGTCCACGGGTGTTAGACAAGTGGAGTTTGAAAAGGTGCTCAGAGTTATTGTTTGTAAGATGGTTAATAATTTTATGGGTGTCTGCGAAGTCAGCTGCCAGACATCAGAGTTTCAATGTATCCATGCCCAGGGAAGTAAGGCGTTCAGAATATGGCAAATGCCTAATGGTGGGTATTCTCTTGGTTGCACATTGCTGAACAGCTTCCAGACAATTAATATCCTGGGCAAGATAGGGGTTCCAGACCGGTGATGCAAATTCCAGGTGAGGTCGTTCCATAGCTATATAAAGCCACCGATAGTTAGTCGGAGAGCAGCTCACAAAGGACTTGGTGAGTGATGCCAAGATACCCTCAACCTTCCTGGCAATTTTAGCGATGTGTTTTGTCCAATGCAAATCGCTGTCGACAATAACACCCAGGTCTTCTATTATAACATCAGGTACTATGAGCAAATATCTTCTATTGTGAACCCCATGTTGACTAATACATTGGGAGTGGAATTTAGAAGACAGAAACAACACAAAAGCCCATGGTGTATGCGTATGTGTCTGTGTACATGTGCATGCATCCAGGCATGAATGTGTGTGTGTGTGTGTGTGTGTGTGTTTTCGTTTATATATCTGTTTTTCCATCTTAACATGGGTTATTCTTTTACTTTTACTTGTTTCAGTCCTTTGACTGCAGCCATGCTGGAGCACCACCTTGATGATTAGTTTATTGAAGAATGGTTTTAAAACTGAATGTCTATCCTCTTACTAACTCTCCCTGCTTTTCAAGTAAAGGATCTTTTAATTCTGTAGGTCTTCAAAAGTGGAATGCCAGCAGCCCATTTGTTGAGAGAGGATTGGAACTGGATTGAATAGCACACTGCAGGACAAAGGCCTCAGCATGTTCCCTCCACTAGCCATAGTCTGATGCTGAGGCCACGAATTTGAGCTTGAAGTCATACTGGTTTGATGCACCTACCCTGCAACATTGGCTTGACATAGCTTGGCAGAGGGGTGCATGTATTTTATACTGTTACCCCAGGAGTAGTTAAATAGATTGCATTGACCCCAGTGCTTAGCTGGTACTTATTTTATCTACCCCAAAAAGGATAAAAGGCAAAGTCAGCCTCAGTGGAACTTGAACTCAGAATGTAAGGACAGATGAAATATCACTAAGCATTACATCTGGTGTGCGAACAATTCTTGCCAGGGGAAATGACAAAAATATCACCAGCAATTTTCAGAGAAGCACAGACACATACACAAACACACATACAAACACACACACACACACACACACACACACACATACACACACACACACCAGAGTTAGAAGAGGCACAGCACATCCCTACTTATCACAGAAGGTGACTCAGAAGACCCACCCAATCCAATACCAACATAATAAAGTAAAATGATGATGATGCTAATGTATTTAGATTTGTGTTAATGCTTATCTCGTTTAAACTAGTGATGTTTAACCAGAGATTGCTAAAATAAACACCAAACTGAAATTTGCATTGGTGTCAATATAATCAATGAAAAATCCCTCAAGTTCCAGCATAGCTACATTCTAATTGCAGTGTGAATTTATCTAAAACTGTAAAAAAAAAAAATACAAGTCGTAATTTATATATATTCAGAATATTAAAAGATATGTATTTATATGTAAAACAAATATATACATATAAAAAATATGTATTTAAATGTAAAACACTCCTTAATTCTAAAAGCATTTATTAACCTGATAAACCAGATATTATAATTTAGGTTTGAAAGTAAATATTAAGCAGTTAAGACAAAGTATTCCAATAACAGTGTTGCAACTTGGTAAAACTTCCTATTTTTAAAAGCTGAATTAACTAATAAGATTTTAATGTAAAAGATACTGAATGTTATAAGCCCCAATTTGGGAGGGAGATGTGTCCACAAATTGGACACAAAGGACATATGTTAGCTGATAAACATTTGAGTGACCTAATAATATATACAGAATACCTGCTTTTCCAGTTTAAATTAAATACCATGAATCTTTTGTTCTACTTCTCATTTTATCTCTACAAGCTTCTACTAAAGTTCAACATACCAAAGTGTCCATGGCTTGATGTTTACAATGAAAAATAACCTACTGTATCAAATTATGAATTAACTGCTGAGATTATCATGTAAATGATATCAGATAATTTAGAATACATAATTTGAGAAGATGGGATAGCAGGTGGCATTCTGCAGTATACTTGGTAACCTGGAAAGCCACAGTTATGTGTGCAACAGATTGTTAGGCAGTCTGTTATACCTTTCTATCTCAAATTTATGTTTAAAGTATCTAATAACATTTAGATACTCTTCTCGTGGATATATTCAAAACTGTTTTTCAAAATCACAGCCAAAGTACCAAAAGCTTTATCTTTGGATTCACTTGTGCCACATTCCTGGTAATAGCAAGTGTTAAATCTCTTCCAAGTCTCTCTTTAACACAGGAGTTCTCAACCATGTTTTATCTATGGACCCTTTGATTACTATTTTATTTTAGTGGACCTCCAGAGTCATTTCATGTTTAAAAACTAGTTTTATAGAAACTTCTTTTCAAAATTCCTATTTTGTTTTACACACATTAACATGTCTAAGTTGAACTATGCAAAATGTTAAAGAAACCCAGCTGTTTCTTGCAACATTCATCTAAAGCAAAATTTTCTCAGGGGCCCTTAAAATACTATTGTAGATTCCCAATTTACTATTTTGTGATGTGGACCCCACATAATATATGGATTTTGCTTGAAAACCACTGCTTTAACAGAACCTAGAAGGGGTCATAAAATTAAAATTTTCCCAGTCTGAATATGAAGATATTGCCATGAGAGGGATCAACCCTCTAAATTTACTTTACTAAAATCACACATGAATTATTAGCACTATTATAGCTGCTTATCTTAAAATGCATGTTCAATGCTAATCGGTGAATTTCAAGGAAACAAGATTGCTATACAACTAGAAAATCAGTCTTGCTGTACTAATCACAAGTAGCTACAAATTTTTAAAAAGTAAATAGGGTGTCAAAACACTCAATATGCCCTGATACTGTATGTTACACAGTCAAACATTATATGGCAAAGTATACAGATAATATAGCATATGTGGGGGTGTGGGGTGACGCAAAATAGCTCAAAAGGTTTTGCTGACTACTGCAATGCAGCAGTTCTATCCAAGTATAATTATTCCCCTTGGATACTGACTATGGTGTCACATTCCTTTCAAAAAGTTTACCCTGAAAAAACCTATAATCAAACATACTAAAACAGAAACTGCTTGGATTAATACAAAATAAATCACTAAGAGAAATCCTTTTACTATTAGACTATCAATTATCTCCCTATATTTTTCAAAGTCCGGTGGCTGGACTATGTTTTTACTACACTCTCGGGGTGGTTGGCATTAGGAAGGGCATCCAGCTGTAGAAACTCTGCCAGATCAGATTGGAGCCTGGCCCAGCCATCTTGTTCACCAGTCCTCAGTCAAATCGTCCAACCCATGCTAGCATGGAAAGCAGACATTAAATGATGATGATGATGATTCTCAAAGCCAGAAAGTAACCACATACACAAAAAATTTAATCATCAAATCTGAGCAGTTACATAATTACTTCGATAATAAAAATCTGCTAAAATTCATAACTTATAGTCCTACTCCTCTTCCAAGCCTAAAGATTTCTCATAATAATGCCAAATAATAAATTTGTTGGCAAGTGGGTTTACTCAATAGAATTAAATTAGTTATAGCATCTTATGAGAACTAGTTTTATTGATCTTAAAATGATACAAATGAGAATCAATTCTAGAGGGATTTTAACATGGCTCTGTTGTTAAGAAGCTCACTTTGTAAATATGATTCCAGCTTCAGTCCCACTGTGTGTGACACCTTTGGTGTGTATTTTCTACTATAGCCATAGGCCAACTTGTATGTATGTATGTATCTATATATCTTCTATTTCTTAATTATTATAAATCTTTCACTGAGGAGGGAGTCAGTTTCCAACAAAGATATAAGACTCCATCTTTGGGGTGTAGTTAACACAGACAAATTCACATTTGGAACTTGAGAAAAGTCTTGCATATTTTTACTGTTCCACTCACAGACTGCACTTGAAATGTACAAATCAGCTGGTCTATTTCTCTTTCTGAAAATCCTAGTTTATCCAGATTCTCCTCTGTGTGTGTATGTGTGTTCATATGAATGTATGTGTGAGGATGTATGTGTATGTAAGGATATGTATGTGTATGTGAGGATGTATGTGTGGTGTGTGTGTGTGTGTGTGAGGATGTATGTGTGTGTATGTGAGAATGTGTGTGTGTGTGTGTGAGGATGTATGTGTGTATGTGAGGAGGTATGTGCATGCATGTGTGTCCACTGTTTGACAGCCAGTGTTAAGCTGTTGATGTCCCCGTAACTTAGCAGTTTGGCAAAAGAGACAAATAGAATAAGAACCAGACTTTAAAAAAAATAAATACTGATTTGTTTGACTGAACCCTTCAGGGCAGTGTCTCAGCATGGCACCAGTTTAATGATTAAAACAAGTAAAAGAAAAAAAATGCTAAAAAAACCCGTGTATATATATATATATATAATTATTTGAGGGAATATAACTCCAAACTTACAGGGAAAAAAATTCAATTTAGAAATACTAAATCAAATTTCACACAATGTAATATATATATAAAAAATTAGAAAAAAAACACCTTTAACAATTCAAAATGAACAATTACACCATCTAGAAAATTACATATAATAGAAGTATTAAAATTAAAATAACAATAAAATATCAATGATTAAGTAAGTTGCAAAAAAAAAATAATAATAACGTATATAATCATATGTTTTTATTATTTTTTTGCAATTTATTTAATCATTGATATTTTTTTTATATATATATATATATATATATATATATATGTATATTAGAAAAAAATTATTTCTAACTGAACACCAAACTATATCAATTACCCATCTTGGAGGGTCTGTAAAGGTCACAGATACAGCAGTGTCATTTCCTCTAGACAAAGTCATAAATAGTTATATAAATTAAGTGCATCATTCTACAATTCCTGTCACTATTTAAGCATCTAACAAAGAATATAATAAACCATTATTTGGCTGCCTCAGAAGTAGCATGTTCTTACCTGTAGGGTTCCACTAATGTAGTAAGAGCAGATATTGTATCCAGTCGATTATGTTCTGTTTGTTGCCTGATGAAAGAGCAATAATCTCGCATTTGTTTTGTGTTGTAGACAAACTTCTCAATCAGCTCAATTGCATCACGAGATACAGTTTTGTTCTTTATTGAGCTATGAAAGATATATTTCACTTCAGCTACATTATGTGTGATTCTGGTTGATAACTGGTCTATTGTATCAATCTGAAATTATACATACAAAGGAAAAGAAGGATTAAAGCTAAGCAATTTGAAAGTAATATAGTTATGCTACCATTGTTCCTTTTACTTAATCTTGCACTTGCTTTTGTCTCATCTATAGTCTCTACCGTTTCCATATTTCCAGGTATCTCAGGTATATGCTACACAATTTTCTCCATGTTTTAAGCTATAGATGAATACTTTAGTTGCATGTCTTAGATTTCACCAGATGAGCCAACAAAGGTGTTTTTATATGATCACCTAATCTGTTAGAAATAGCAACCAAATTGTCCTCTGATCATACCTTACTGCCTGATGGTCTATAAAGGTTTGGTAGAATCTCGTTCCTCACAGAAACTGAACTAATATTTTGATTTTTACTCATTTCTCATTGAAGAAGAGAAAATATTGTGTTGTCACTTTAATAGTGAGTAAATATAATGAATGATCAAATATACTATGGACTAAGCAAGAAGAATCAGTTCATTGTGATGAGACGACCAAGTCTGAACCTCAAGTGATATCTAGACATTACAAATATTTAATCACCCTCCTACACCTGTTATTATCACCAACATTGTACACCTTGACATTTGATCTTTTGCAAACAATACAAGTTTAACCTATTATTCCAATCCTCTACCAATGCCTACCCCAACTATATTATCACACATCAACAATTTGCCTATAACTATCATCAGATATGTAAAAGGCACAGCTGAACATTGCACTCTGCATCTAATGTCCTTGTCAACACTTATTCATACCTTATATGTCTACAACAGTGCCACTTTATCCAGTGTGTCTACAACAATTGCCACCTCTTACCCAATTTACAAATAACAGTCACCACATATATCAAATGTGCCTGTGAATTTTGTCACATCTGGACTAGGCCCACAATAATCCCCATCTCTATCCAATGCCCACAACAGTCAATACATTTTCCTATTGCATCCATAAACGTCAACACCTCTTCCCATTGGCCACCATTCTTTATACTACTTAGTCCTTAAGCAAGTTCTTTTCCCACTATTACGGCATTTTCCAAATCAACTTTAATTCCTATTGTACAAATTTCTTTTTTAACATTTCAACTTGGAGGATAATCTTAATCCACTACTTTTAAGTAGAGTCCACTATGTTGAAAGCATTCAGACCAGGTCCCCAACTTGAGGGTAACTCAGAGACTTGGTGCAATGCTTTCTACAACAACAACTCACAAATCATGGTTTCTTCCTATCTTTCCTTACTCGTGGGAACTCAAAGACCATGGCTGCTGTCCTACCACATCTGACAACGTCATTCATTAAACAAAAGATAATTAAAATTACAAGATGAGAGCAATGGCAACTTACTGTAGATAGGGAGCCACGGATTGTACCAGTTGTGGATTTTAAGTGGGTTATGAATTTAGTCATTCCTCGGTTTGTCTCTTCATTACCATAGAAACCAACAGCAAGAGAACCCCTGGAAACGAGAAAAAGTAGAATTTGATTAATCATTTGGGAAGAGAGAATACAAATGGGGTCTTTGAAAAACAATTATTTTAACAATATAAAAGAATAAGTCTTATTTAAAAGAGGTGCAGATGAAAAGCAGCTGGATGCTCTTCTTAACGCCAACCACTCCGAGAGTGTAGTGGGTGCTTTTATGTGCCACTGGCATAAGGGCTAGTCAGGCGGTACTGGCAATGGCCATGCTTAAATGGTGTTTTTCACAGGCCACTTGCACAGGAGCCCGTCCAGCGGCACTGACAACGACCTCCCTCGCTCAAATGTTTATTCACTGCCAGTAAGGCGACGCTGGTAACAATCACGCTTGAATGGTGAGTAAGAATAATAATATCTAGAATGACAAGGCTCTGAACCACTACACAAGAGATAAGCAGTTTGTAGCAGGACTATGACACCGAAATCTGTGTGGCTTTAACAAAGTACCATATGTGTTATAAGTAGTAACAGTGTTGCAGAATTCACAAAGGTGGTGAACTGGCAGAAACGTTAGCATGCTGAGTGAAATGCTTTGCAGTATTTCGTCTGTCTTTACGTTCTGAGTTCAAATTCCACCGAGGTCGACTTTGCCTTTCATCCTTTCAGGGTAGATAAATTAAGTATTAGTTACGCACTGGGGTCAATGTAATCGACTTAATACCTTTATCTATCCTTGTTTGTCCCCTTTATGTTTAGCCCCTTGTGGGCAATAAAGAAATAAGAATTCACAAATGATGCATCAACTTACTGCTACAAATCGAAATATCATGGAGAAAGACCAGTAATTATATTATCCATGGGAAGATTAAGACTTAATATTTAACACAACAGTTAAGAAGTTTCTTTGGCAGTTTGTAAATCAAAGCATGATCCTTCCCTTTGCTCTTTGGGCAAGTGTCTTCTACCATAGCCAGAGGCCAACTCAAACCTTGTAAATGAAACTAGGTAAACTAAAATTATGTGGATGCATACATTGGACGAACTGTACAAGTTCTTGTATGGTAGACTTAATCCAGTGCCAGGTTTAACACACTTGAGTAAGGGGCATGTATTCTCTTCCAGAAAATGAGACCAGTCCTCTAGTATATGAATAACTTGATACTCTGACGCATTGCTTGCTCTCTGTCTCACAAGAACCCAGATGTTATGGTTTCGTTTTTGTCTCTCCCTTTTTCCTACCAGTCTTAAAAGACCTACGAGAGATCAAAGGTGCCACTGTTCCTCCTCTGATTAACTCTTAATAGTAACCTAACCAAGACAAATATGTCTTAAAGTTATCTAAATTAAAACTTCCAATCAAAATTCCATGACAATACGTTCCTAACACCAGCTTAATAACAACAAGGTTATTTTATTACATACTTGAATGTATTCAAAACTGAAACAAAGATTGAAATCAAAAGAATAAAATCTGCAAAAACTGTTGGCCCTTTAATATTTGGGAAAATATTGCAACAAATTTCTGGTAATCCATAGTAGAGCCTTCAGTCAAAAACAAAGAATTTAATGAATGTACAAGGAATTTATATTTTGGCTTCTGGAAATTATTTTTCTAGATAGAGAAGACAAAATAAAAAATGAATATCTAAAAATTTCCATTCCTGACAAGGAGAAAGGTATTTAAGAAATATAAATATATTTTCAAAATTTTGTGTTCTCATATCCATTAGTTTTATGATGATAGATAACGCCCGTCTTTCTGATTAATTGTAACCTGGCATTGTAAGACAGTGAGTTGGCGGAAATGCTAGACAAAATTGCTTAATGGTATTTCTTTTGGTGCTTTACATTCTGTGTTCAAATCCTGCCAAGGTCAATTTTGCCTTTCCTTCCTTTGGAGCTGATAAAATAAAGTATCAGTTGAGTACTTAAGAGAGGAGGTCAATGTTATGGACTTATCATCATCATCAATACATTTTCCATACTGGCATGGGTTGGACGGTTTGACCGGGGACTGGCAAGCCAGTAGGCTGCACCAGGCTCCAATCTGATCTGGCATGGTTTCTACAGCTGGATGCCTCTCCTAACGCCAACCACTCCAAGAGTGAAGTGGATGCTTTTAATGTGCCACTGGCATGGGAGCCAGTCAGGCGGCACTGGCATCGACCATGTTCAGATTGTGCTTTATACATGCTACTGGCACAGGAGCCGGACTGGCACAACCCTCAAAATTGCTGGGCCTGAATCCTGCAACAGACCAGCATCCCATTCAGGAGGAATGTTGTAATCTAGGTCTCACTGATGTACCATGAAAACCAAGCAACCAACTTTAAAAGTCCTAGGACTCAAAAGATAAATAAATAAATAAATATAAATAAAAATGATTAAAAATAAAAATAAAAATAAGAAAAAAGTGGAAATTTTACCGGTGAGTGTGTTATATTATAAGGCACAAAAAGAAAATGACTTTCCCCAGACAACAAAATAAAATAAGGGAAAATTTTTAAACCAACAATTTATCTTCTATTTTGGGAAGTAAGTTACAAAGAAGAACAGGGAAAATGAACAACTTACGCGCAAACAAATATGAAAATTGCCATGAAACATCGTATACACTTTACTTCCCGATGCTTCTTCTTTTTCTTCTTGCAACAAATGCAACAGATGTATAAAAACATCAACAGCTGGATAATAACAGCCCATCCGACAAATACTCCAGTCCAAAACAGCAGTGTCTGTAAAAACAACAAAAATGCATTTAGATTAATTATAAAATTAATGTAAAAATTACTTTGTTATCAAGGAATTAGCATTATGATAACCATTATTATTATTATTATTATGGCGATGAGCTGGCGGAGTAGTTAGCATGCCAGGAAAAATGCTTAGTAGCATTTCACCCATCTTTATGCTCTGAGTTCAAATTCTGCCAAGGTTGGCTATCTTTCATCCTTTCAGGGTCGATAAATTAAGCATCAGTGAAAAACTGGAGGGCTGATGTAATCAACTAGTCCCCTCGCACAAAATGTCAGGCCTTGTGCTTTTAATAGACAGGATAATAATAATAATAATAATAATAATAATATCATTATTATCATTATTATTATTATTATGAGCTAGTAGAATCCTTAGCATGCCAAACAAAATTTCTTAGAGGCATTTGGGGTGTCTTTATGCTCTGAGTTCGAATTCCACTGAGGTCGACTTTGCCTTTCATCCTCTTGGGGTTGATAAAATGAGTACCAGTTAAAACACTGGGGTTGATCTAATTGACTTAACTCCTCCCACCTCTCAACTGCTGGCCTTGTGCCAAAATTTGAAACCAAGGTGCACTTGGCAATCAGGGTAACCAGGATGTGTGGGGTTCCTTGGTTATCCCTCTGGGATAAACTTACCCTTTTGGGGGAGTTTTATGGTTTGATTTTATTAATTGTTATTGTTAATTATTTTTTTTATACAACATTGTACTAAACCCCACTTGCCCCTTGTGTTGTATTGTGTTGTGTTTGACCCTTGTAGCCAATAAAGAAAACATTATCATTGTTATTATTATGATCATTATTATTATTATTATACAAATTATTCTCATCATAAACATCAGTATCACCACTACCATCATCATAATCACCAGTCATCATGTCACCACCATTATCATCATCATCATCACAAACTTCACCATCATTATAACTACCATCATCACCAGCTTCTCCACCAACTTCACCATCATCCGCAAAAACATCGAAACCATCATCACAAACATCATCACTTTCAACAGTATAACCAACAAACCCAACAAGTAAGCCTCAATGTAGTTACTGGATCAGCTAGAAATAGTAGCCAAATCTCTTATGTCACACTCTACCAGCTTAAATAAAAGGACGTATAAACTTGCAAAAAAAAAAAAATAATAATAAATGCAAACGGGAATGAAATGAGCTGATCATAGGGTAGCACACATTTGGTTATATATCGCATTGTTCATGGCTGACCTGATATTAAACAGCAATATCATTACCATTAGTTTTTTTTTTGGGGGGGGGGGAATATATTCTCTTAAAATTAGCAACTGGAATATTATGGATTTTAAAAAATGTAAAAAATATCAAAATAACTGTTGCAAATAAATAAAAACCTTTCATAATTGGTATTAAAACTACAATTTTAATCAAACTTCAGTTTTACATAATTATTATCTTTATTATTATTATTATTATTATTATGGTAAAGTGCTAACAGAACCATTTATGCATTGGACAAAGTGTTTATGTTATGTTTCTTTTGGCACTTTACATTCATCATCATTTAACGCCCATTGTCAACGCTGGCATGGGTTGGACGGTTTGACCAAGCTGGCACACTGGAAGGCTGTACCGTACTCCAGTCTGATTTGGAATGGTTTTCTATGGCTGGATACCCTTCCTAGCACAAATCACTCCGAGTGTGTAACAGGTGCTTTTATATGTCACTGGTACAGGTGCCATTGACATGATACCGGAGTGCTTTTACATGCCACTGGTATGAATGCCATTTGCATGACACCAGTATCTGCCATGATGCAAATTTGCTTGGCTTGATTGGTCTTCTCAAGCACAACATAATGCCAAAGGTCTCGGTCATTGCCTCCATGAGGCCCAATACTGGAAAGGAACTCAGTCACTTGGCTTCCATGAGGCCCAACGCTCAAAAGGAACTCAGCCACTTTACCTCCAGGACGCCCAATGCTTGAAAGGTGTTCTTTATGCATCAGTAGCATGGGTGACAGTTACCATGACTATGATTTCACTCGGCTTGACGGGTCCTCTGAAGCACAGCACATCACCAAAGGTCTCGATCACAAAGTTCAAATTCCACTGAGGTTGACTTTTCCTTTCAGGGTCAATAAAAAAAGGTACCAGCTGAGCATTGGGTTCATTGTAAATAATTTCCCCTTCGTCTCAAAATTGGTGGCCTTGTGCCAAAATTTGACACTAAAAAGTATCTGTGCTGATGCCACATAAAAAGCACCCAGTACACTCTGTAAAGTGGTTGGCATTAGGAAAGACATCCAGGTGTTGAAACCCTGCCATAGCAGACTATTAGAGCTTAGTGCAGCTATCTGGCTTTCCAGCTCCTGTCAAACCATCCAACTCGTACCAGCATGGAAAAATGGACGTTTGATAATGACGAAACTAAAGTACCAGTGAAATTCTGGGACCAATATAATTCGCTATACTCTTCCCCCAAATTCTAGATTTCATTACCACCACCACCACCACTGCTATAATTATTACTTTGATTTTGATTCAAATTTGCAAATTTTATTTTAGTTCATGAAGACTTTTTTCTTTATTTTGATTTAATAAAATTAATTTCAAATAACATTCTCATTAGTATAGACTGAGGAAACAAAGTATGAATGTGTAAAACATGCTAATTCTAATTTGGGTTGTCTCTAAATTAATTTTGACATTAAAACTGGAGGGAGAAAGAGAGAAAGATCAATGGGGAGAGAAGTTAATGGAGAAAGAGAAAAGAATGAACAGAAAGGGAGAGTTTATGTCTGACAACCAAATTATTGAAATTTCTGTCTCCACAGGAAATTACACACTAGTGGTTTCTAGCTTTTGAGAACTTTATCAAAAGCAATGTTATTACACTTGACATCTGCAAAGCCTTTGACCATATTCATTATGAGAAGCTTCAAACCAAGTTGCTCACATGTAGAACCCACCCACCTCTGGGATTAGAAGGTCTCTACTAGACTACTTCAATACAATATGTCGGTGAGACCCTCTATAATCCATATCCTTTTATCTGATATGCAGCAGGGCTTTTGTACACTCTTCCACTTTTGCATAAACAGCCAACATATTGTAAATCCCAGTGAAACACACATGTGAATCAATCAACAAAGACAATGAAAATATCCTAGCACTAGTGCTGATACCACATAAAAAGCACTCAGTACATTCAATACAGTGGTTGTGATTAGAAAGAGTTAGGGTTAGCCAAAGAAAACCTGCCAAAACAGAAATGGAGCTTGGTGCGGCTTCCAGTCTTACCAGCTCTTGTCAAGCCATCCAACACATTCCAGCATGGAAAGCAGACATTAACTCTTTCGTTACTGTATTTATTTTGAGATACTCAGTGTTTCTTTCAATTAATTTTAAATATAACAAAGAATTTAGTAAAATAACTTAGTTATCATTAAGCTAGTGTCAGGAACATAAATTGTGACTAAGGTTTGGTGGAAGATTTTAATTCAAAACTTATGAAAACAAGACATTTGTACTCAGAGCCAGAGCCAGTTTCAGCCGGGTTGGTAACGAAAGGGTTAAATGATGACGACAATGATGTTTCAGTAGTTCTAATACATGTATTAACACATATCAGAGAAATACAAAACACAATAGTATCTATTCCTAAACAAAACCTTCAATAAACTTCATAAACTCTAGATCTCGCAGTCTTTGATTTCCTAAAATTCCCCCAACAAAAACTGATCAATTATGAACATCAAATGGGATAACCATGTCAAGCAACCTTGCAGTCCTTGAATGGGCCAAAGTCAACAACACTGAGGCTGTCATCCCCAAACATTGCCTCAGACGAGCAGGTCATGCCCACTGCATGAAGGGCACCAGACTGCTACATCAAATTCTCTGCAGCGAACTCAGCACTAGAAAGAAAATATATGAGCATCCCATGCTATGTTACAAAAACCAACTGAAACGGAGAATGAAAAGCACTAACATTGACCCCCTAAATCCTGGGAGCAACACACACAAGACAAAACAGCATGGCATTGCACCATCAAAACTGACATAGAACAATTTGAAAGACATAAACGAAATGAACGCTACCATAACTTACATGGAAACCATGAGCATGCTTTCAAGGGAGATAATCAGAGAACGATTTGAAAGTTAACATAAGATCGTAATACTTCATGTAAAGTAAATATAACAAATAATCCAGAATCCTTATCGGGTACCCGATCAATCCCAAAATCTAATCAGTTTGTGCCAGTCATGAGGCCAAACATCCCTGAAAGTTGCATCTGAATCCATCCAGTGATTCTTGAGATATCTTGTCCATGGGTAAACAAACCGCTTTGTTCAATGCCTCCCTTGACCTCAAGTGGCCTGAACTCTTTACATGAACACCACCCTGTACTTAACTCCATGTCCCCCTACATGGCCTTGCTATTTGCTTTTGAGCCAAATTAACTAACTAACTAACTAACTAACAAACAAACAAATGAACATGACTGAAAATAATACCTCCGCCTTCGCTAAGGCAGAGGTACGATAATCTTTTCAAATGTCCATTTAATAATGATTTCTATGTTGATGTTAACCAAATGAATTTTCATGTTATGAGATTTTGATTGAGATTTTAATTAAAATATGAACACTTAAGTACGGCCAGGTCTCAGTTTGATTGGTATGGAAAGAGTTAAAGGTGGTTGAAGCGGGTGGCTATATTTAATAATTTGATGCAAAACTGGAGTAGAAAGATTATGGTGGCGGGGAGGTGAATATGCTGGAGGGTCATGGGTGAAGAATTGTAAAGAATAAATGATGTAGATAGGAAAGAGAACAATGATGATGCAGGAAAGCCTGATGGTGGGAAGGCAGAGGCATTGAAGACTAGAATAGACAAAGAACTGTTAAAGTCTGGCCTGCTGCCATAAGGGAAGAAAGTAGACCAGCTTGTCACTTCTGTCTTAATTATGGTGGGTGTGGGTGTGTGTGTGAGAGAGAGAGAGAGAGAGAGAGAGAGAAGAGAGAGAGAGAGAAGAGAGAGAGAGGGAAAGAAAGAGAGAGAGAGAGAGAGAGAGAGAGGGAAAGAAAGAGAGAGAGAGAGAGAGAGAGAGAGAGAGAAAGAATAAGTAGGTATGTCTGTTACAGTGAATGTGTTAGTGCAAACATTGTATTTGTGTGGAGAGGTGAGGTGATTGTTTGAGGTGATATTAGATTGAGATTCAACAGTGAAAATTAAGAACTGATTAGCTTCTCATAGGAGAGAAACAGGGAGAGGGGAAGAGAGAGAAAGAGAGAGGGGGAGAGGGAGGAGAGAGGGGGAGAGGGAGGAGAGAGAGGGGGAGAGAGAGGAGAGAGAGGAAGAATGAGAGAGGGGGAAAGGAGAGAGAGAGAAAGGGGGAGAGACAGAGAGATACAGAGAGGGAGAGAGACTAAGAGATACAGAGAGATGGAGAGATACAGAGAGAGAGAGAAGGAGAGATACACAGAGAGAGATACAGAGAGAGAGAGACGGAGAGATACAGAGAAAGAGAGATACAGAGAGAGACAGACAGACAGAGAGATACAAAGAGAGAGAGAGGGGGACGTGCAGGTACAGAGAAAGAGAGAAACAGAGAGAGACAGACAGACAGACAGAGAGATACAAAGAGAGAGGGAGAGAGAGACGGGGAGATACAGAGAGAGAGAGAGAGAGAGAGAGAGGGAGAGAGAGAGACGAGGTGATGCAGAAAGAGAGACAGGGGAGATGCAGGGGGAGATGCCGAGAGAGATGGGGAAATGCAGAGAGAGACAGAGAAATATAGAGAGAGATAGAGAGATACACAGAGAGGTATGGAACAAAAGAAGCAGAGAAAAGGAGAGGGAAAGATGTAGGGAAGAGAAAGATAGGAGAGATATGTAAATTCGAAAAGTACAGGTTACCTTTGTGTGGTTCTATACTGAAAGACACTCATAAAAAGATTATCCTTTCTTAATTTAAGGTATAATAATGCATACAAGACTACCTTATCCAGAATGCAGGTCTATTTTTCTTAAAATGATTGAGGGTGATAGGAGGGGAAATTTGGCTGCTATCATTAACAAATCAAGAGACTACATAGTAAAACCCCAACTCCTATACTGTGAAATGATACATGACATATTTTACAGATCAGTAAACAGGTCTTTAATGAGCCATGACGTGAGACTAAGTATGTTTATGGTTGACTGATATGATGCCTTAAGAGAGAAGCGATTTCTAAAGATTTTGTTTCATTTGAATAAAATATTTTTAAAAATTTGTCTTTTTATTTAAAATTTCATAGACACAAAACTAACTTTTTTTCTAAACAAACTAAAATTGAATTTGATTCAAATTCTAATTATTTTCCTTTTCTTTTAATGAAACCATATTTTTATTATTCATCATGTTAGTTCTCTTTTCATAGTAATTTTTTTTGGCGGGAGTGTGGTAAATTTCTTCTCCCGCTATAAGTTGAATCAGTTTTATCAAACCTAAAATTTCAAATGAAAACAGGAAAATAATTAAGGAACTGGTGTATCTCAATTACCATTCTCAATTAGAACCTCTAACAATTAAATTCTCCATCTATACCCCTGAACCTCACAAAGCCAACTCATTAATTTGACTGTTGGCATGTTTTCTTACATTTACACAAGATCACATACCTATTTCTTTACTACCCACAAGGGGCTAAACATAGAGGGGACAAACAAGGACAGACAAACGGATTAAGTCGATTATATCAACCCCAGTGCATAACTGGTACTTATTTAATCGACCCCGAAAGGATGAAAGGCAAAGTCGACCTCGGCGGAATTTGAACTCAGAACGTAGAGGCAGACGAAATACCGCTTAACATTTCGCCCGGCATGCTAACGATTCTACCAGCTCGCTGCCTTATCAAGATCACATACCTGGAGAAGTTATCAGGTGGTTAAATCAAACCCTTTGCATGTCTGGTGCTTGTTTTAATAAAAATCAGAAGGATGAAGAGCAAATTTTCCTCCATTATCATTATTATTTAACATCCACGTTTCCAGACTTGCATAGGTCAGATGGAATTTTTTGCTGTCACCAACCCATCATCTACTTCCAAACAAAGTAATATTTTAGCATGGAAGTTAGCATGGAAGACTAGAAACAAACATCACTTGCATGAGGAGTTGAGTGCATTTTCAACCATCACGTGATATCAAGACAAGGGTACACATACATGCACTCAGATATAGATATGTATGCACAGCAGGTTTCTTTCAGGATTGATAAATTAAGTACCAGTTGAGTACTTAATCTCAATGTAATTGACTTCCACCTTCTCCCTAGATTTCAGGCCTTATAATAACAATAATAATAATAAATAAAGTAACAGTTTCCTTAAAGGGGTGGGTCATTCTTCCCTTGAAAGTTCATATATCAATCATTAAACATTGCTTCTGAGTTTAAAAGATCATATAACATTGGTGAGAGTGGGGTACAAAATAATTTAAGTGCAATTTTGGTGAATGAAACCCTAAAAAAAATCTATTCCATTTTCCCATAAATGTTGGTGATACAACTGTAAAAGAAATTTTATTTGATGCATGAGCTGCCTTTAAAAGACCTTTAAAAAAAACACTAATTTCTAAAATTTCATAATATAATCATATTAATTTGTTGCCAAATTCTTTTTCTGAATACAAAATTCATGGAAATAGTTTAATTGAAAGTCAAAAGCTGAATAAATCACTGCCTTAACAAAAGGCTTCTCTGACTACACAAAACAATAACATAAAAACTCAAACTTATACACCTTCGATTATAGCATGCGCCACTATTTCCATTGATATGTTTTACATTATTTTTTTCATCAATGAAAACAGTCATAAGTTCTTTAATTCATATATTTGCATTTCACTGATCAAAGATGAATTAATTTTTTATCAAACTCAGTTGGAGTCTTTTATTTATTTATTTATATATTTATTTATTGGTGGGGTGGTTA
Source organism: Octopus sinensis (assembly GCF_006345805.1). Classification (NCBI taxonomy): domain Eukaryota; kingdom Metazoa; phylum Mollusca; class Cephalopoda; order Octopoda; family Octopodidae; genus Octopus; species Octopus sinensis. The sequence goes on along the minus strand of NC_043001.1, from coordinate 122,042,648 downwards.
ACAACAATTAGCAGCAAGAGGCAATTTACATTTGATATTCTCTATAAAAATGTCAAGTGTTGACTCCTGTTGTTCACATTCCACACAAAGATCAGATTCTTGTACATAAAAGAGCCAATCTCTATCAAATCAATAAATTAAATTTTAATTTACCAGGGAGTAGAAATGTTACCAGAAATATCCAAATGATCATGAAAACAATATCAAAGTGTTGTTTGCATCTCTCTCTCTCTCTCTCTAACATATATTGGTTAAAAATTATCATTGTTATTTTCAAATACTAAGAGCCATTATTAATTCATTGTTCTACACAACATGCACAAAACATTGATCAGGATCTCAATATATGTTGTTTCCCAACTGACAACATATTGATCACAGCCTTTTGCAGAGATTACTTTATATTTTTATTAATTACTTTATTTATTACTTTCTTTTTATCAATTAGTCTACGCAGTTGACATCCGTAGCATTTTCAAGTGAGGATTAAGTAGACAGTTCTGACAAAGATTTCAAATTTGACCACAAGCAAATCTTAAACTAAATTTGAGGTTGGTGGCCATTGGACAGAACTGTAGTAATTCTCAGAAAATGAAACATGAACCATTTTGGATTTAAAGTTGACCCACTGTGAGCTGCAGTAGGAATACACAGAAATCATTAATGCCATGAAGAGACAATATAAAGCTATACTAAATGAAAGGCAAATTGGATCAACATAGTATTATGATATAAAACCAATGTATTATAAAACTCTTTTCTTTGTGTTGATACATACATCAGAAATCAATTCCACAGAAGAATGCTGTGCTATAAATTGTGATCAATGAAACAAAATGGTTAGGAATTGTATTAATATTGAAATCTATTGCCCGAGATAATCTCTGATTCTGTGTTACACTACATCATGCTTTAAAACGATCGTATTTAAATTAATAATCTTCCATCATAATTTAAAGTCAAAACCTTTTATGTTATATTTGAAAGAGCAGATTAAAAATGAAAATGTTTACTGTTTCACTAAATCACTGTGATGCATTTCATTAAAAATACAGCCATAAAAGAAGTTATCAGACTAAAATATTGTTCAGAGTTAAAATAAAACACACTTTGGGAAAGGAGAAATCACTTAGCAGCATGACTGAATTTACCTTTGAGGAAACTAATGCTTAGAGCCTACAAAATATTTCCATGATTTTGTTTGGAAAAAAAATCAATAGAATCTTGTCAGAATGTAATGATAGAAACTCACCTAACACTAGCTTCTGGTTTCTTTACATTATTGTTATGCAGTGTTTTTTAAAAACAATGTAAGAACCATATTAGTAATATAACACACTACGTAAACCAATTTATTTTGAAATTAATCAAGAATTGGCAGGGATTAAGCAAAATTCATAATCAAACTGTTTTTTGGAACATGATGAAAGGTATATTACATAGAATTGTTACAGACGGTTTTAATTAAATAGTAACATTTTAAAATTAAATACTTTGTATTGCAGAACTACAGGTAGTCCCAGATGAAGATATTAAAAGGATTGAAAAATATATCACTCCCCAAATATTCTTTCATCAATGCTCAACATTTTTATAATTTCATATTAATAACTCTAAAACAAAGAATAGCTGGATAGTTTTAACAAATTGTCACAGAAGAATTTATCGTTGTTAAACATCTAGAGCAGTGACGTTAAACTTATGAAATGCATGCTAGCAGTAATACACCATGGAATTTTAAGTGACATGTTGGATTTGGAAAAAAAATGCTTATAGATAAGCTTTTTATAACATGATATTGCAGAGAGATTTTCATTTAAAAGTAAAATAGCTGAACTAAAGACATTAGAATTTTGACAGATTTAATAACACCTGACATCACAGATCATACAAATGCTAATGCCATTTGACTAGCAAAAAAGAACAACCATATTTCCTTTAAATCTTACTATACCAACATAAGAATGGGTATACACATTACATTATGTAGCTTGATATACATTATATTTGAAAAACAAACAAAACAGATATGTTCAATCATGGCTGACCTGGGAGTAGTAAACAACAACAAAATACCTGGGGCCTTTAGGAACATCTGGCCCAAGACTATAAAAAAATATTTACAATCTTCAGCTAGGCATAGGAGTGGCTGTGTGGTAAGTAGCTAGCTTACCAACTACATGGTTCCGGGTTCATTCCCACTGCATGGCACCTTGGGCAAGTGTCTTCTACTATAGGGGATTTGGTAGATGGAAACTGAAAGCCTGTTGTATATATGTATATATATATATGTGTGTTTATATGTTTGTGTGTGTGTGTTTGTACCCCCAACATCGCTTGACAACCGATGCTGGTGTGTTTACGTCCCCGTAACTTAGCGGTTCAGCAAAAGAGACTGATAGAATAAGTAGTAGGCTTACAAAGAATAAGTCCTGGGGTCGATTTGCTCGACTAAAGGTGGTACTCCAGCATGGCCACAGTCACATGACTGAAACATGTAAAAGAGTAAATCTGAAGAACCTACTACAGGATCTTTCGACATTCTTAATGACAAGGTCATTGTTTGCCTATATATTCTCTTGATGCAGCAACTCTAGATCCCAGATAACAAACCCCCAACACTAAGTTTATATTGCTGTATTATAACTTAATTAGGTTCTTTAAATATTCTAGCAGTTAAGCTAAGGAATCAGTAATGGATAATGAGAATTATCTTAGAACTAATTAATTTAAAGAGGTGAATTAACATTCAGCAAAATTACGCAATTTATTCTAGCAAGGGAAAATCCTCATCATCGTTACTATCATCGTTTTGACACCCACATTTCCATGCCTGCATAGATATGGAATTTACTGGAACACATTTTCTCCAGTCAAATACCCTTCCTGCTGCCAGCTCTCACCTGTTTCCAAGCAAAGTAATATTCTTCCATGGCCAAACATGTTTACACAGAACATTAGAAATGAATGACATTGCTCCTATGATAATGGAACTTATTTACAACTATCACATAATGTCAAGACAAGAGGACACACATACACATATGCATGCATGTGTGACAGACTTCTTTCAGTTTCTTTCAACTAAATCCACTCACAAGGCTGAGCTGGCAGACACGTTAGTGCGCCAGGCGAAATGCTTAGCGGTATTTCGTCTGTCGTTACGTTCTGAGTTCAAATTCCGCCGAGGTCGACTTTGCCTTTCATCCTTTCGGGGTCGATAAATAAAGTACCAGTTTCACACTGAGGTCGATGTAATCGACTTAATCCCTTTGTCTGTCCTTGTTTGTCCCCTCTATGTTTAGCCCCTTGTGGGCAATAAAGAAATATATAATAGAAGACACTAGGCCAAGGTGTCACAGGATTGGATTGAAACTGAGATTAAGTGATTGAGAAGTAAATGTCTTAACCACACAGCCACGTCTGTAAAAATTAAGGCAAGAACAGCAACAAAAAGAAACAGCAAAGAAAACAACTAAAAGTATAAAAACAGGAGAAAAAGTAGTAAAAGGGAATAACAGCAAAGATGAGTAAAGACAACAAGCCTCAAGAACAACAACAAAGAAAATTGTTCCAGTAAACAGAATCGGATATTTTTTATATTTTTTTTATTTCACATTTTACACCAATTTTCTTCACCTAGTAGTTATTTTTATAGGGAGTGATCTTCCTGCAACTAAACAACTTTCAATAAAGTAGGGTAGAGACCATGTAGTTACCTAAGTGCATTGAGGCAAATAATATATACTTAATGTAAGGGCAATGGAAGTAATGATGTTAGAACTCTTGAACACATGGTCAACAGTCTCTCCCCTGAACCTTACAGCCATGTCATCAACTGATTGATAAAGATCAATCTATATATAAATAAAGTTGAAGTTTTCTGTGTGTGGTAGGTTTGGTAGCCTTCAACTAACACTATCTCCTCCGAGACCCTGCAGCGCAGGTTGACCAAAATTGAGAGTATAATAGAAGAAGATTTGTTTTTCATTCCGTAGAAGAAAATATTCAAATTGGACCATGTTAAGACCAAAAATTATTTACAACAAAAAGGTGCTTTTTTTCTATGAAAATCCCTATTTTTTACGATTTTTTTGACTGCTGTGTTGCCATTTTTCGGTGTATTTCAACCAGAAAAATGTTCACTTAAAGAGAATAACAAGCTACACAATGCAAAATTTTTACTTTTCAAAAATTCCAATTCTAAAGGGTCGAAACAAACCCGAGCAACACCGGGCGATACTGCTAGTAAAAATACTATCTGTACGTGGCCTATGCCAGCACTGCTGTGCCGGTGGCATGTAAAAAGCACCAACCGTTTGTGGCTGTTGCTAGCCTCCCCTGGCATGTAAAAAGCACCCACTACACTCACGGAGTGGTTGGTGTCAGGAAGGGCATCCAGCTGTAGAAACACTGCCAGATCAGACTGGAGCAGCCTCCTGGCTTCCTAGACCCCAGGCAAACCGTCCAACCCATGCTAGCATGGAAGACGGACGTTAAACGATGATGATGATGATGTAGTCAAGGGAAGATTAAAGTGAATAGTTGGTGTATACTAATAACTTTAGTAAGTCTAGTCAGAGCTGAAACATATTTAGACAACATCTGAACTCTCTTGCAACTAATTCTGTTCAAGCCATTAATTCATACAGCCTTGACATATTTCACAATCTAAACAGCTCTGTAGTTGCAGTTATTGTTGCTGTTATTGTCATTGCTACTATTGTTATTTCTGTTGCTACTGCTTGCAACAATAAATGGAAGACAGATTGTCAGAAAGATATGGTAAAAAGAAGATCACCAGGTGATTGCAAATAAGATAAGATAAGATGTATACCGTGGATATGTTGATGACATTTCATCTGTTCAATGAAATAGAATTATGTATATGCATAATAGGCGTAAGAGTGTCTGTGAGGTAAGTAGCTTGCTTACCAACCACATGGTTCCGGGTTCAGTCCCACTGCGTGGCACCTTGGGCAAGTGTCTTCTACTATAGCCTTGGGCCGACCAAAGCCTTGTGAATGGATTTGGTAGACGGGAACTGAAAGAAGTCCATCGTATATATGTATATGTGTGTGTGTGTGTGTGTGTGTGTGTGTGTGTGTGTGTATGTTTGAGTGTGTGTTTGTCCCCCCCAACATCGCTTGACAACCGATGCTGGTGTGTTTACGTCCCCGTAACTTAGCGGTTCAGCAAAAGAAACCGATAGAATAAGCACTAGGCTTAAAAAGAATAAGTCCTGGAGTCGATTTGCTCGACAAAAGGCGGTGCTCCAGCATGGCCACAGTCAAAATGACTGAAACAAGTAAAAGAGTAAAAAGAACATGCCATAGCAATCCCATTAAAAAAACCATTTTAATGTCTTTATTACATGCTTGCATGGGTTGGACAGAACTTTACCGGTACAGTATCTCTGAAAGGAGGCTGTCTCCAAGATACAAAGGAAAGAGTAGGTCAGGAAGGGATATCCAGTAGATTGAGAGAAAAGGCCTCATTATTGACCAGATAATTTTTTTTAAGAAATAGCATGTCACATATCAATATAGGAATGGCAAGCAAGTGGGTTGAGTGTCGAGGGGAGCACAAGTCGCAGTTGAATGTCCTAAACACAGAATGTGTGTTCTCCCTAAGCAACCAAGAAGGATTAGCAATGCAGTAACAGAAACACTTTCACTTGCTGAAACCTAACAGATGCCTCACTATGATTTCTCTAAGAAAATGCGAGAGAAATAAATATGCCTTCCTCTAGAGATAAACAAATATGACATATTTACTCAAATGTATTTTCAGTTGAAGAGAGAGAGAAAGAGAGAGATTAATGAATAGAGAGAAGAAAAGAGGGATACAAGAATTGTTCACATGATATTCCAAACGGAGAACATATATAATTCTACAGCACTGTGTGGCCAGTGCAATGGTAATATATCTGTGCACAGTGCTGTGACAATATATGCGCAACGTAGCTGGGATTGTAATGCAGTATGCATCATGTAGTTGTAATATATGCAATGGCAGGCATGATAACAGAAAAGTGAAAGAAAACAGCAAAAAATAAATGAATTCAAGAAAACAACTATAGTTCCTATTTGCAGTTTCTAAGACTTCACTCTGATTGTGAAGCAAATCTTTTATTAATTATAAATTTCATATAAACTCGTTTCAAGCAGAGATAATTCTGTGAGCTAATTATATCAAACATACACACAAACCAAAAAAAAAAAAAAAGAAAAGGAAAGAAAATATATTTGATTTGGGAAAAAACCTTGTAAATACATTTTGCTTAAGCAGGATGGTTTATTTGTTGAAGCAGCTGTAAAAACATTCACAAGGGATCCCCATACTAACCCCTATTCTCAATCCTTTTCCCAAAGAATGTTGGATGGTAGGATGGTCTCAAACAGAAAAACCTTTGATCATGTGTCAACTTAGTCAAGGGTGGAAACGAACAATAACAAGATGAGGCTCAAGCTTAAGTTCCAAATGAGATGGTCCTTGATCACAGACTTTGTAAACTATTGATTATAGGTCAGCTCACTCAATGCCAACAACATGTGGCTTACATATATCAACATGTATAATATTTACACATAAAAATGCTGATCCCCAAATTTATGAGACTTAAGAAACTAAATGAAGCCAAGATGTCCCTCCTCAGGTTCAAAAATAGAAAAGGAAAACGGAAGTGATTCTATAATTAGTATTGTATAATTAGTAACTTATTAGAAGCAATATTCTTTAGAAAAAGTAAATAAAAACAACATGACAGTTGTAAGTTTGTTATTTATATAATTGACTACATCTTAACCATAATACTGAAAGAAAGTAAAAATATTTAAAAAATAGGCCAGTTGGCAGTTATTGCTGTTTTAATGGTGAAATATTATATCTAAGTGGAATTTTAAAATATGTCCCCAACATGTGGTGACTGGTTTCTTGTGTATTCACCTCACCACTAACACCCATCGTTCCTCGAAGAAAATTTTAACGTTTTGCAAAATAAGTAAATAGCAGTGTAATAGTAATACCATTTTGCCAAGAATAGATTTGAATTTGGTGCTGGGTGTCTGGTTTATTTTCAAGTCAGACTGGAAGAACAGAGTGAACCCAATGAAAATGAAAACAATCTGGCTGGAACATCTGAAACTGGGTCTGTGGCAATTCAGAGTTAATCCAGTCAAAAATATCCCTTACACAGTTCACCTCATTATGATTTATCCATGTAATAATGCCATTTTGACCTCATTGAAAAGATTTGTAATGCATTTAAATCACAGTGGAACAATATATACACATGCCCACACATGCATATTTATTATATTTTAAAGCCTCTACACTACTCACTCAAACTGCAAGTATTTATTTCAGATTTCACCGTACCTTCTTAAAAAAAAAATGAAGATAAACATGGCTGGAATGCCTTTAATCATAGATCTACAGTATTACAACTAACCTTGGGTTAAATAAGGGCAACACAGACTGAGCTAATATAATGAGGATGCATAAATAATTACCAAGTGTGATACGTCTGTTGAATTAGGGCTGATTTGGGACTAAATAACAAGTTTCTAACAATATTCCTTTTGATATCAACCTACCCGAGACCACCTCTGGTTCTATGATACAAACTTCCTGTTTTAAAGGGATCTAAACTAAAACTGTCCACCAAAATTCCTTGTTAATTTATATTCCAAACACCTGCTTAACCCTTTCATTACTGTATTTATTTTGAGATGCTCTGTGTTTCTTCCAATTATTTTAAATATAACGAATAATTTAGTAAAATAACATGGTTATCATTGAGCTAATGTTAGAAACATAAATTGTGACTAAGATTTGGTGGAAGATTTGAATTCAAAAAGACATTTATACTAAAGAGCTAGAACAGGTTTCAGTCGGGTTGGTAACAAAAGGGTTAATAATGACAAAGTTATTTTACTAAATCCTTCCTTATTTTCTAAATTAACTGAAACAAAGGTCGGGTATTTCAAGAGAAATACGATAACAAAAGGGTTAATTGTAATACATTTTATCTAAGTCAATGGTACAGCAAGGAGTCTCAGTGCCGAGGGGTAAAGACACTAATTAGCAGGTACGATAGATCAGATATTTTATGCCTGTCCACACCTGCATCTGGAGAGAGTAAACTTGTAAACTTTTTTTTTTTCTTTTTGTACTTGCTATTTTGATCCTTCCCATTCTATTTTGATGACTTATCTGATACAACAAAGTAAAAAGTCTTATTCATGTTAGAAAAAAATTATCCAATTACCATGGAAGGGATAATGCTAACAAGTGGCTTTTATTTTGTTGTTAATTCATTCAGTATCAATGGTTTGATATTAAATGATTTTGTTTACTCTTACTGGTTGGTTCTAGAGAAGGCTGTAGCTCTGTGGAGATGAAAGAGTGTGTACACTGCCATCTTGGTGTTTGCTTAAAAGCTATCCACAAAGGAAAAGAACAAGAAATGGAAGGAGAAGGCGCAGTTGAAGTGAGAGGCTAACATTCATTAACAAGGAAAATAACGGTTTATTCTGAAATGTTTCCTGTAGTGAATATAGATGACTGGATTAATAAATAGGTTAGAGAGGAGTCACTGAGGAAGAGACATGAAGGAGAGAGTGACAGAGATCTAAGGTGTGTGTGAGAGAGAGAGAGAAGACATGCCCACACTTATACACACACCCACACACACACACAAAGAAACACCCAAGAAATGATCAAGCAAAACAAAAGAATCAAACCGGCCTCTTTAATATAACCATTAATCCAAGGTTTTGGCCATTCGGTGCAGTAATTTAGACAAATATTTGGGTTCACTGAGTACGATCATTAAAACTAGATGGTTAGTGATATTTGATGAGCAGTTTTTATTGTATTCTGGTATCATAGAGAAAGAGGAACAAGTTCAATTCAAGTTTACAACCAAATATTTACATTTGTTGACTAAGAAAGGAGAAAATAGAAAAAGAGAAACAAAAAGAAGAGATATGTATGAAGAATGGCATGATCAAGATGATAACTAGTTTTATGGTCAGTGGTATTTTTATAAATATATTCTTGTAATTAACTGCTGCATATATTCCAAACAAAGATTATATTCTTAAACTTTAACATGACTCCTAACGTCACATAGAAGAGAAGAATGAAAATAAGCAATGGAAAACAAACAGGTTTTCTTAATAGTCACAATAATAATAATTCATTCTTAAAAATGCTGAAAACAAGACAATGATTGTTTAACACTTTTGTTACCGCATTTCTAGAGAAATACACTGCCTTTGTTTCATTTGTTTTTAAAAATAACAAAGAATTTAATCAAATAGGTTTGTTATTATTAAGCTGGTGTTTATCTTTTATCCTTTACTTGTTTCAGTCATTGAACTGCAGCCATGCTGGCACCCTGCTTTCAGCATAAACTAACATGAACTTTAGATGGCTTTAAAACACAAAGTTTACATCATCAACCTCCAGAGAGTAGTCTCAAGCTGGTTGGTATCAAAAAAGGTTCAGGAAAAGAACTACTAAGATTCACAGAGCGAAACATCTGTTTAACCCTTTTGATATCAACCCGGCTGAAACCGCCTCTGGCTCTGTAGTACAAATATCTTGTTTTCATAAGTTTTGGATTAAAATCTTCCACCGAACCTTAGTCACAATTTATGTTCCTAACACTAGCTTAATTAATGATAACTAAGTTATTTTACTAAATTCTTTGTTATATTTAAAACTAATTGAAAGAAATACAGAGCATTCCAAAATAAATACAGTAATGAAAGGGTTAAAGAAAGAGAAGTTGGACTGCAGTACTGTGTGGATGAATTTTTGAATCCACTTGTATCTGGTTTCCTTGTTTGAAATGAATGAAAGAAGTTTTCCATAGAATGGAGGATGTTAGGAAGAAGTACCAGATCTGGAAAAATTCATACCTAGAAATCAGAGCAGAAGCATTTCTGGCATGCAATGCAGTAATTTATATTTCTCTAAATTCTGAGTTCAAAGGCCACTAACTTTTGCCTGTATTTCATCTAGAGGCAATAAAAGAGAGTATCAGTAGTTTACTGGGATCAATTCAATTAACCATTTCAGCTGCTTTAAAATGTAGCCTTTAAATTCAATTGTGTGCTTTGGGTTATTATTCAACCAGGCAGCAATTCACAATATCAGTTAATGTTCAATTCACTGTTTCGTATACCAGAGGTGACAGATCTAGTCTAGGCATGTAGCTGGCTGCAAGTACCTTGTTTGTTCCTTCTCGAGCCACGCCTGCCTCATAAGGGCCAGTTTCCCGGTTTCCTTGGCATGTAAGTTCCCCACCTGGACGGGACGCCAGTCCATTGCAGGCGAGCTGCCAGATGCAGGAGGAAAGAGTGAGAGAAAGTTGTGGCGAAAGAGTCAGCAGAAGTTCGCCATTACCTTCTGCCGGAGCCACGTGGAGCTTAGGTGTTTCGCTCATAAACACACACATCGCCCAGTCTGAGATTCAAACCCGTGATCCCTCGACCGCCAGTCCACTGCTCTAGCCACTAGGCCATGTGCCTCCAGGCTGCAAGTACACTCTATTTATAAGGCTCAATGGGACCAAAGTACATCTGGCATTCTTGCTAGCTACTGCTCGGATGAATTTTCATCCCCTCCTTTACATTGCTTTAAAATACAACATGTTCACAAGAGATGTTATCTTTGGATGAATACCTCAGTAAAATGTACATTTATCACATCTGATACACAAATCAATATTTTAAGAAATAAACTTTTTTGATTAAAGAACTGCAGAGTTGATACAATTATGCATTGCCTGGGTACATGTTGCTCAGATAGCTACATAAACTGTGTTACACTGATTACACATGTGATATGGAGTGCATTACACATGACATGAAATGTTTTGCACAAAACTATAAGAGAAAAAAACTTTTGGAGAAAAATCAATGACTACTGAGTGAATTGATAGCAAAAAAAAAATGTCTGAAAATTGGTGTAAAGAATTGATATATTGGTGATAAAGGTAATGTATGTGATGATGGGGATGTTGATAGTGGAAATGGTATTGGAAGACGGCGAGCTGGCAGACACGTTAGCACGCCGGGCAAAATGCGTAGCCGTATTTCATCTGTTGTGAGTTCAAATTCCACCGAGGTCGACTTTGCCTTTCATCCTTTCGGGGTCGATTAAATAACTACCAGTTACGCACTGGGGTCGATATAATCCTGTTGTCTAATAATAGGATAGTGATTTGGAAATAGTTGTCATAATGGTTAGGGGCAGTCAATAGGTTTTGGTAGTATGGCATAAATGGTATCGCAATAAATTGTGGGATGGTTAATAGTAAGGTTTGATAAGAGTGTGTAGTAGTAGTAGTAACATTACTGAGGTAATTGTCATAGCAAGGTGGCATTCATAGTGTTGGTGGCAAAAGGTTAGAACTAATATTGGTACTGGTGATGACGATTGCTCTATAAATATTAGGTGACATTATTGGCCTTTAAATATTACATTAACCCAATATAATTTAGTTGACACTAACAGCTTTTAGTCATTTGTTAACCTTTTAGGCTGTACGTGACACTACAATGACCTTTAGTCATTCTCAGTATTTTACATTCTCTTTCCATTCTACCATGGGTTGGATGTCCAGCTTCCTAGACAAGTCAGTGGATCACATTGCACTTGTCTGTTCTGCTTTTTGCATGGTTTCTACAGCAAGATGACCTTCCTAATGCCAACCAGTCTGTCCCAGTGTATTGATGACCAAGAGGGTGGGAGGTGAGGAAGTGTGAGTAGGGTGGGGATAAGTAATGGAAGAGAGAATAAATAGTTATATGTTGGTTGCTGGTGAGGAAGGAGATAGACTAGAAAACAGCATGGGTATTATTATGAGGGGAAAAGGAAATGACAGGAGGATAGAGTACAATGAAAGGGGAAGTGAAGTAATGAAAATGAGAGAGAGTGATTGACATTTGTCAACACAAAATGATAGATGTGGGAGTATGTATGTGAGAGACAGACAGAGAGTGAGAGAGAAAAGGATTGAAGAAAAGTAATAAATATATATGAGTAGTGGGGCAATGAATACAAGCAGCTCTAATACCAATCCTCATTATATAAGCATTGTTATAAAAGGTAGAATGATAAAGTATTCATTATGAAAGGATCCCATTCTGTGGTTCTGTTACCCTATAAAATGTAAGAGGCTGATGGCCTTTATGTGCGACACATGTGCAAAACAAAATTATCAAGCTATTCCATAAGATTGGATATGAAATTATTATGACTTCTGGTCATTATGTTAATCCTATATATTTTATTGTAACACTATAAATGTTTATAGTCATTTACTTGCACCACAGATTGTAGCTGACACTGTTATGGCCTGTTATTTATTAAGTAAATTTAATACTGTAGGTGAATGCAATAACATTTAATTATGAAGTTAACTCTATACATTGTAGCAGGCTTTAGTTAATTTAGCAACTGAAATATAATAGAATTAACATTTACTAACACACAGACCAACCTGACAAGGTGCCAAATAAAGACAGTTCAGCTTGGCAAAGTCTGTGTCACACAGTTCAGCTTGGCAAAGTCTGTGTCGCACAGTTCAGCTTGGCAAAGTCTGTGTCGCACAGTTCAGCTTGGCAAAGTCTGTGTCGCACAGTTCAGCTGGCAAAGTCTGTGTCGCACAGTTCAGTTGGCAAAGTCTGTGTCGCACAGTTCAGCTTGGCAAAGTCTGTGTCGCACAGTTCAGCTTGGCAAAGTCTGTGTCGCACAGTTCAGCTTGGCAAAGTCTGTGTCGCACAGTTCAGCTTGGCAAAGTCTGTGTCGCACAGTTCAGCTTGGCAAAGTCTGTGTCGCACAGTTCAGCTTGGCAAAGTCTGTGTCGCACAGTTCAGCTTGGCAAAGTCTGTGTCGCACAGTTCAGCTTGGCAAAGTCTGTGTCGCACAGTTCAGCTTGGCAAAGTCTGTGTCGCACAGTTCAGCTTGGCAAAGTCTGTGTCGCACAGTTCAGCTTGGCAAAGTCTGTGTCGCACAGTTCAGCTTGGCAAAGTTTGTGTCGCACAGTTCAGCTTGGCAAAGTCTGTGTCGCACAGTTCAGCTTGGCAAAGTCTGTGTCGCACAGTTCAGCTTGGCAAAGTCTGTGTCGCACAGTTCAGCTTGGCAAAGTCTGTGTCGCACAGTTCAGCTTGGCAAAGTCTGTGTCGCACAGTTCAGCTTGGCAAAGTCTGTGTCGCACAGTTCAGCTTGGCAAAGTCTGTGTCGCACAGTTCAGCTTGGCAAAGTCTGTGTCGCACAGTTCAGCTTGGCAAAGTTTGTGTCGCACAGTTCAGCTTGGCAAAGTCTGTGTCGCACAGTTCAGCTTAGCAGAGACTGTGTCACACAATTCAGCTTAACAAAGTCTGTCACATTGAACCATTTAGCAAAGTCTGTGTCATGCAAATCCACAGAACAAAATCCATGTCATGCAGGTCCACATAGCAAAGTCTATGTCACACAAATCCATGTAAGAAAGCCCATGCCACACAAATTCACATGGCAAAGTTTGTGCCACTCAGATACATCTGGCAAAGCCCATATCACAAGTCTATATCACACAGGTCCATGTAACACGGATCCACAAACCAAAACCTGTATCATACAGAACCATGTAACACACATTGCTGCACACAATATATGTTGCACAGATTCCTATAGAAAATGAGTAACACTGATTTCATGTATGAAATAGCTCTTTACAAAAAAAAAAGCATTAAAAAACAACATTAAAAACCATTAAAGTAAAATTGTTCCTGTAAGGGAAAAGAGGAAAAAAACAAAAAAAAATCAATGAACTCTGAAGGAAATGGTAAAAAAAAAAAGGTAAAACTCATGGAATTACTGGAAAACCTAAGTGTAAAAAATTGATTGGTATATTGGTGATAGCAGTATTGGTTTAGTAAATGTACGCTCTTTCTCTGAGTTTTGTATGTAAGGAAACATATAGATGTTTGTATGTAGATATATGTGTGAGTGTCTGTATGTGTGTACATACAGTGTTTTTGAGAAAGCAGTTAAGTGTGTATGCTTGTGCAGATGTATTCAAGTGTGTATGAATATATAAACGTATATCATTGTATGAATATATGATGTTGTGTATCCTATGTATTTAGTTTTCCTGTGAAATTTGACTGTAAGTAAAAAAATAAAAGTATGTATAATGAGCAAGAATGGAATGAGTTACAAGTATGCTCATACATAGATAACAGTATATTTAAAGAAATTTTACAAATGCATACATACATATATTCAGAATTGAATGTATGCATGTATATATACATATGTATGTATGTATGTATGTATGTTATATATATATATATTATATATATATATATATAATATATATATATATATATATATATATATATATATTACAAAATGGGACAAGAACACAAAACATCCAGATAGACGATACACAAAAATAAGGACAGGTCATTCGAAGCCTTTTATTTTCAGTCAAGAACCATATCATCTTCGCAATTTTGGCTGATTAATCTTGAGATTGCTCCAATCTGGCCAGCCCCAAGGAAAAACTAAGCTAAGAGCATTAGATTCCTTGGAAAAAAAGCATCGAATGTATACGAAAACAAGGACGGAAAAACAGACGATGTTACACGAATATAAATACAAAAATACAATAAAAATGTAACTGTGAGTAGATAAGTTTGTAGAGTTTGTGTGTGTGTGCATGTATGTGGTTGAATATGTGTCCATGTGTATACATGGATAAGCATGTACTTTAGTTCTATTTAAACAGAGTTAAATGAAATCTCACAAAATTGATGAGGCAGAAATAAAATAAAAAGCATAAGTAGATTGAGCCTTTCTGAATAATCCTAAATAAAAAGGGATTAAATTGAGTGCTGGATGGGAGAATAAAAGTGAGGAGGGGGGCAACCTTTTGTATTTATTTCTCAATAAGACATATAACATACACAGCAGCAGGTAAGACTTGAGTCAAATAAATACAACCAGGTAGGTGGTGTATAAGTGTTTTACAACTCCTTTTATATACACTGTCAATAAAACAAAACAGCTAATTATTATTGTCCTCAATTCATGTGACAATGGGGAGAGAAGGAGGTGAGATCATAGATAGGGGTCACAGCTAAGTGACAAAGGAGAATTAATTCTTTTTACCAAGTGACCAGAAGTGGTAAGGGTAGGGGCACTACTGCTCCATACACATGCACACACTTCCTTGCCCTTATCCAATCAGACCTTTGTCTCAGGACTGAAGCACTGGTGTAGATTAAGAGAAGGTCAAAGGAAGAACAAGTCTGCTTCCCCTCCCGTCACCTGGCGGAAGTTATATACTTCAATTGTCACTCAGTTTACAGATTCAACACCTGGCAGGGGTATTGAAGCTAGTAGTATGATTTTTATTCAAATGTTTTCTTAGTCAATCCTATTGACCCGGCTCCCAGCCAGTACTTACTTTACTCTAGTACTTATTTTATGGACCTAATTGTTATAACCACAAAGTTATGAGATATAAACAATAAGACTGAGTTTTGTTTTGGAGCACAGAAAAAAAAAAATCTACAGATACTACATACGATCATCATCATCATTTAACAACGCCTGTTGTCCATACTGGCATGGATTGGACGGTTTGACTGAGCAGGCGGCAAGCTGGCAGAATCATTAGCACACCGGGTGAAATGCATAGCCGTATTTTGTCTGCCGATACGTTTTGAGTTCAAATTCCACCGAGGTCGACTTTGCCTTTCATCCTTTCGGGGTCGATTAAATAAGTACCAGTGAAACACTTGGGTCGATATGATTGACTTTATCCGTTTGTCTGTCCTTGTTTGTCCTCTCTGTGTTTAGCCCCTTGCGGGTAGTAAAGAAATAGGTTTGACTGAGCTGGCACACTAGAAGGCTGTGGCAGGATCTAGTCTGATTTGGCATGGTTTTCTATAGCTGGATGCCCTTCCTAACACCAACCACTCTGAGAGTGTAATGGGTGCTTTTACATGCCACCGACATGGGTGCCATTTGCGTGACAATGGTTTCTGCCATGACTGATTTTGCTTGGCTTGATGGGTCTTCTTAATCATGACATAATGCCAACGTCTTGGTCATTGCCTCTGTGAGGCCCAACACTCGAAGGGAGCTTGGCCACTTTGCCTCCATGAGGCCCAGCGCTCGAAAGGAACTCAGCCACCTTGCCTCCGTGAAGCCCACTTGAAAGGAACTCAGCCACCTCGCCTCTGTGAGGCCCACTTGAAAGGAACTCAGCCACCTTGCCTCCGTGAGGCCCACTCGAAAGGAACTCAGCCACCTTGCCTCTGTGAGGCCCACTTGAAAGAAACTCAGCCACCTGCCTCCGTGAGACCCACTCGAAAGGAACTCAGCCACCTTGCCTCTGTGAGGCCCACTTGAAAGGAACTCAGCCACCTCGCCTCTGTGAGGCCCACTCGAAAGGAACTCAGCCACCTCGCCTCCGTGAGGCCCACTCGAAAGGAACTCAGCCACCTTGCCTCCGTGAGGCCCAACACTTGAAAAGAAGTCACCAACTTTGCTTCCGAGAGGCCCAACATTCAAAGGTTGATTTTGTTACATGCTACCTGCATGGGTGCACTTGGCTTGATGGATCCTCTTAGACAATATAATTGGGCTCAACTTAAACAGCTTAAAACTCTGCAACGCCACCATGAGTGATACATTATTTGTACCATGTGGAAAATATTCCACCAATATTATCCAAATGATATCAGTATTATGTTTACAATTCACTAGGTGACGCTATTGAGTTAGTCACAACCTGGGCCGATAATGGCTGAAACCAATCTAAGTTATCTAATTATAACTCTTTAGCCAGTTTCAGCTTGAAAGCTGTGGTCATTCTGGGGCACCATTCACACAAACACAACACACACACACAACACGCACACAACACATACACACATGCACAACACACATACATACACACATGCACAACACACACAATACATACACACACATAACACACAATACACACACTACACACACAACACAAACACAACACACACACACACTTAAACAAGCTTTCTGCTTCTGTCAACCAAATCCCATCACAAAGCTTTGGTCAACCCTTAGAAGACACTGCTAATGGGGCAGTTGCAGCAGGACTGAACTCCAAACCACATGATTGCGAAGCAAGCAGCAGTACATACCCACAACACATACAAACAGCATACCCAAGCCTATACTATCATTTATCTATTTAATAATTCCATAAGACATATAACATATCACAAAGCTGTCTTTGAAATGTTTAATACCAAATCCATCAGAAGCCATAATGGATATTTTAGAAATTTTACACTAACCAAGACCTTGCTTAGATCAAATTCCCTTCAACTTATCTAATTAAAAGTCACTTTTCCCAGAAGGTGGTCATACCACCCACAAATGCTAGGCTTTCACTAGATGAGGGAATATGTCATGCGTATATAATAAATTTAAAAATATAAAATTAAACACAAAAATCACTCAAAAATACATTTACATATAATTAGTTTATTTATCACTATTCCTCATGACTTCTCATGGTACCCCCTAGCGCTCTCTCATGGAACCCTGCTATAAAGAATCAAGTTACTCTCTCTGATACTCCTGTTTTATTACATTTTCTATGCATGGTTGAAAAAAAAAGTTTCCCTCACAATTACATGGTTTTCAGTGTGATTCCAATGCATAGCACCTTGGGTAAATGTCTTCGACAGATTTGGTCTGACCAAAGCTTTGCAAATAAAATTTGGAAGGCAGAATTTATGGGAAAACCCTTTAAAGTGTATGTGTGGGATCTTTTCAGTTTGAATGGCAGTTTTTTCTCGTGGTGTCATGAAATTGTCACCCATAATTATGACTCTAGTATCGATCTATTGCATTTCAATCAGTTTAAGGGTTAGGGTTAGAGTTAGGGTTAGTTAGGGTAGGTTAGGGGTGGAGGGAAGGGTATCTTTTTTTCTTCAGAAATGTAAATAAACCCAATCTGTTTCTTAAACGAGGGATATATTCATATGGCACAGAATGTTTTCACCTCAATAGACGTCATTGATTGGTTGAAATTGCAGAAATTGAAGAAAAAAAACAACAAATATCTTACAAACTATAGAATTTTCTCAATAAAGCCAAGAGAAGAAGATGTTTTATAAACACATTATACCAGTATACGAAGTTTAAAAGTGTTTAGTTACGTGGAAATTATTTTTAAAAACTGCAGTTCAAACCGAAAAGATCCTATGTGTGTGTGTGTGTGTGTGTGTGCATGCGCACATGTGTTTCAGGGACTGGCAGACTCAGTAATGTCAAAGGAAAAATTTTATTATTTAGTTACATCACTTTATGGCTGGCAAACCTTTACTCTCCCTGGGGCAAATATTGGGGCTGGGATTAAAACTTTTTAACCCTTCAACATTCAGATTACCCTGTCAAATATAATGCTTCTTTATTTACATGGTTTAGGATTAACCAAACATTATCTCATAGCTTCAAGATTTCAATGATGTGATTGTATATTTTTAGAATGAAATTGTCAGGTAGGTGTGAGGTTGTAATACATACATACACACACACACACACACACACACACACACACACACACACACACACACATACTTATAAATATATATATATATATATATATATATATAAACACACACACACTAATGATAGGCTTCTTTAAGTTTCCGTCTAGCAAATCCACTCACAAAGCTTTGGTCAGCCCGAAGTTATAGTAGAAGATACTTGCCCAAGGTGCCATGCAGTGGGACTGAACCTGGAACCATGTGGTTGGTAAGCAAGCTACTTACCGCACTACATATATGTATGTAAAATAAAACTCTTAGAATACACTATTTCTGTTCCATAATGTTTCCTTAGCACTAAGAATGGTAGTAATTTACACCTTCATAATAAAATAGATTTCACTATAAATATAAAAGAAAGCAATTTCATTTCTTATCAAAGAAATTTGTTCTTCCAATAGAAAATAATTGGAATAGTTCTTTTATGAAATACGGCTGCTGCTGTTTCTGCTTAATAGACCAATACGGTGGTAGAACATTAATAGTTCTTTGTATTGTAGTTCTTTGTGGCCAACATCAATGAAGATATATAGGAATGGCAGAGAGTGGGTAGATATCTAAGAGCAAAAGAGTTAGAGACAAGCAGAGATGGTGCTAGAGAGTGAGACAAAGGAACACAGTTTTAGAGAGAGGGTGAGAGAGAGGGAGGGCAGTGAGGGACAGGTCTAGAGAGAAAAATAGAAGGAAAAGGAAAGAGGAGGGGAAGAAGATAGAACAGAGAGAGGAGCAAGGGGGGAGAGATAAGAAAGCAGGCAAGAGAAATGAAGAGAATGAAAAGAAGAAAAACAGAGAATTCCTGTATAAAAACAAGAAATAATATTGCAATATATATATTCTTTTATTTGTTTCAGTCATTTGGCTGTGGCCATGCTGGAGTACCGCCTTTAGTCGAACAGATGCTGGTGTGTTTACGTCCCTGTAACTTAGCAGTTCGGCAAAAGAGACCGATAGAATAAGTACTAGGCTTAAAAAGAATAAGTCCTGGGGTCGATTTGATAGACTAAAGGCGGTGCTCCAGCATGGCCACAGTCAAATGACTGAAAAGAGTAAAAGAGTATTGTGGTGGGGTTTTGGAATGTAACACCCACAATAGTTGAGGGATTACTGTACACATAATTACAAAACCTAAGCTGAGTGAAATAACTCAGATACGTCAATGAGTGCATTTGTGAGCACATGCATATATCTGTTCACATACAGGTACATGAGTGCAATTGAACTAGCAAGTGATGATGTGGGAGGAAGTGGGGTCAGGGATATTAGTTTCAAAGCTTTCAATTAGTTTAATAGCATTTTTAAATTACTTCATTAATTGGCATTTTTAAGTTCATATTGGATTAAGAAATTACTGTGGTATTTAATTATCTAGTAATATTTGTAATAATTGCTTTATCCTCTTTAAAGTTTTTAAAATAGCATAGCTTTAATCTCACCCCATTCGGACCTTACCCATCTTAAATTATTAAATTAAATCCTACTGGTATGTTTCGTACTAAGACATCAGCTTGAAGTAACACAGTTCACTGGTTTACATCCCTCACTCACCAGCCACAAGACAGAATATAAAGCCCTTACATAATCAAACAAAGTGTAGGAAATAATCACAAAACTTCCTCCAAATCTTACCCAACCCTTTAAAAATATTCCACAATATAGTCCCATAATATGGGAGCAGGCATGGCTATGTGGTTAAGAAGCTTGCTTTGCAATCACATGAATATGGGTTCAGTCCCATCAACAAGTGTCTTCTACTTTAGCCCAAGGCTGACCAATGCCTTGTGAATGAATTTGGTAGACAGAAACTATGGGAAAGTTCTCTTTTGTGTGTGTGTGTGTGTGTGTGTGTGTGTGTATATCACCACCTTGCCACAACCAGACATCAGACGTTGGTTTGTTTATGTCCTCATAACTTAGTGGCTCAGTAAAAGAGACTTGATATAATAAGTACAAAACTTAAAATAAGTCCTGGAGTTGATTTGTTTGACTAAACCTCAGTCCAATGGCTGCAACAAGCTGAAAAATATATATATAGGTGCAGAAGTGGCTGTCTGGGAAGTAGCTTGCTTACCAACCACATGGTCCTGGGTTCAGTCCCACTGCGTGGCACCTTGGGCAAGTGTCTTCTACTATAGCCTCGGGCCGACCAAAGCCTTGTGAGTGAATTTGGTAGATGGAAACTGAAAGAAGCCCGTCGTGTGTGTGTGTATGTGTGTGTGTGTGTGTGTGTATGAGTGTATGTGAGTATGTGGTGTGTGTGTGTGTGTGTGTGTGCGTGTGTGTATATGTTTGTGTCTGTGTTTGTCCTCCCAACATCGCTTGACAACCGATGCTGGTGTGTTTATGTCCCCGTAACTTAGCGGTTCTGCAAAAGTGACCGATAGAATAAGTACTAGGCTTACAAAGAATAAGCTCTGGGGTCGATTTGCTTGACTAAAGATGGTGCTCCAGCATGGCCACAGTCAAATGAATGAAACAAGTAAACGAGTAAAAAAAAATGTGGTTTCTAATAAACCAGCCTCTCAGTCCACAATAAAAAAAAAGGAGTCAATTCTTTCTCTTCCTTTCGTCTTCTTTTCTTCAGTTTGTAAGCAAGAACCCACAAACACATACACAAAAGAGTTTCTCTTTTGCAATGAAACACTCCCCACAAGTAACATTAAACACAAATGTATACCATCAATAGTTATTTCCTTGACATATTTCTATTTTCAAAACATAATGCCAGTTGTTTGAGGCATAGACGCCTTGCAAACAACTTGCACATGCAAGTACTACCAGTCAAAAGCTCCGCATACCAGAAGCCAGTAAGTGTATGAGGTCATCAGGAGAGAATGCGTGCCGTTTCAGGGTCTACCTCTTGACGGCATCTATGCACACCACCACCCTCCACTGATATGAGGACCCCACTTGCTAGATCAACTGGTTATTAAATAAAGCTCAATATTTCTCTAGCCATCGCTCATCGTCTCTTTTTAACCAAATCCAGTGGCTAGCCTTCTCCACTGTAGTTTGGATATCGGTCATGGTGGTATTTACCTTATGATGAGTTAAGCCAAACAATAACAACTGTGTCCAACAAACCCTCTACATCCAACGTTTTAAAATTTGAAAAAAAAAACCCTCAAAAAATGCTGATGTTTTAACTTTCTCTGTATGATAACAAAGACATTTCAAGCTGATTCAGTTATCAAAGACTGTTGCCACCAAGGGGCAGGCATGGCTGTGTGGGTAAGAAGTTTGCTTCCCGGCTGCAAGATTTCAGGTTCAGTCCCACTGCATGGCACCTTGGACAAGTGTTTCTACAATAGTCAAGGCCAACCAAAGCCTTATAAGTGGATTAGGTAATCAGACACTGAAAGAAGCCCTGTGTGCGTGTGTGTATGTTTATGTTAAGTCTCCTTGCCTTGACATCATATGTTAGTTGCAAATGAATGTCACTGTCATAGAGGCAGTGTCGTTCATTTCCAGTATTCTGTAAAAACATGTCTGGCCATAAGGAAATATTTCTTTACTTAGAAACAGGCAGGTGTTGGCAGCAGGAAGGACATCTAGCCATAGAGAATCTTCCTCAATAAACACCATGTGGCCCATGCATGGAGAATGATCACTAAAACTATTTTCTATATACAGGTTACATTCTGAGTTCAAGTTCTGCTGAGGTCGACTTTGCCTTTCATCCTTTCGGGATCGATTAAGTACCAGTTATGCACTGGTGATCGATGCAATCGACTTAATCCCTTTGTCTGTCCTTGTTTGTCCCCTCTGTGTTTAGCCCCTTGTGGGCAGTAACGAAATATATATTCTATATACATATTACACACACACGCACACACCCACACGCACTGAGTGCATTTGTACGTGTTGAAAGTAACAATCTTTGACAGTCAAAGCCTGCATGATGTGTCCTTGTGTCATCAAACAGGGTGGGTTAAAATATTAGCATTTTCTGCGTTTTTTAAAAGGGTATGAATGGATGTAAGTCACATGCGGTTGGCATTATGTTATGGGAGTGGATATTTGTAAACACTATATGTAACCATGTTCTTAAAAAAAAAAATATTCTCCAATCCACTTCAACAATCTGAAACTATTCTGTGGCTCAGAATTAACATTTTGTTATTATATTTACATCTGCTGAAGACATCTGCTGCAGAAAATACAATTGGAAAAACAAATCCATTTTTTTTTATTTTTTCCAACTGGCAAAACCTTCAAATCATAGAAAATAATAATCTATATTCATTCAAGAGAGATATTTAAACAATTTTTTTTAAGGCAAAAAGAAAAAAAAAACAAAACAAAGAAGCATTTCTTTTTATACTTCTTGTCAATTACCATCCCAAGTCACAATTTTGTATCTAAATAAAAGAAACAGAAAGATTCTATTTCTGAACAAAATCACTGAGAATTGTCCAAATTCACCATTTTTCCCTAACAAGTGGGAGAATCAGAAATATTTGCTAGATTCAGTTCAAGGACAACCGAAGTTACTGATGCTGAAACCAGAATCTTAAAAGAAGAAGCAACAAGAAAGACAAAATATATATATAACAAGCAACAAAACAAGCCAACAAGGGAACATCTATGAAGTAACTTGACCTACTAGAAATAACAGCCAAATTTCAAATCACACATATAGTCTTAAAAACTGGAAGCACACATGACTGTAGCTGTGAAAACGAAGGGACAAGATAGTGAGGAGTTGAACACCTTTTATCATAGGTCTGCCCATTTTGGACTGATCCTGCACTAAACAACAGCAAGGACTTATCAGAATATAAAAAACTGAATTTGGTATAAAGTGGAAAATAAACAAAATGTTAATTCCTATAAACAAGAGCTTGTGCTCTTGTCAGATTTGAGCCAATAGGGTAGCTTTGATAATTAGAGGCATACAATAATGTCAAAATACCACAGCATCCCAAAGCCCCCTTGCATGGGTGCTAAAAAGAAGACAGCAATCAGACATTCACATACAAATTTGCATTACTATGTAAGCGATCCTTATAGGAAAAAAAAAAAAAAGGTTAGGGCATGAGTTAAATGCTTTCACCTGGAATAGGGAAAATGTTAATGTAAAGAAATAGGTCCTTGGTAATGAAAGCTTAATAATAATTCATTCTATTATAGGCACAAGGCCTGAAATTTTGGAGGGGACAAGTGGATAACAACAATTCCAGTGGCTCAACTGGTACTGGTTTCATAAACCCTAAAAGGATGAAAGGCAAAGTTGACCAAGGTAGAATTTGAACTAAGAACATTGAAATGAACAAAATGTTTCTAAGCATTTTGTCTGGTGTGCTAATGATTTTACTAGCTCACTACTTTAATGAAACCTTAGTTATAATGAAAGCCAATCAGATAACAGGATTTTTTAGGTGAATAAAGAGGAATGATGGAGGGAGTGGGGTGGGTTATCATCTAATGTCTGATTCCATACTGGGATGAATTGGACAGTTTGAAAGGAGCTGGCAAGCCAGAGAGCTGCACCAGGCTCTGATTGTCTATTTTAGCAAGATCTCTATGGTCAGATGACTTTCTTTATGCCAACCACTTTAGAGAGTGTACTAAGTGCTTTTTATGTGACACTAGCACAAGGTCAGTTCAAAATATTTATGTTAAAATGTATTTTGTATTCTGGACAGGATTATTTTAAAATCTTGGGAGAAAATCCCATCAGCATTTCATAGTGGTAAACTGTTAAAAGATAAATTATTGATAGATCGATTTAGATTCATTGATTTTTTTTTTTTTTACATGCCTGCATAAAGCAACAAGGATATGCAATGGCATTCAGAGTAAAACAAGCACACACACACACACACACAATCAGATCAATTTATAGTCAAGCCAATGAGGTATCCTGTCTGTAGTGACTCTAGCTGCAAGAAATAGCAACCAAAATCTATCTTTAATTGCTTCTTACTATCTTATAAAAGAAATAAATGTTTAATAATCTAGTAATCACTGCTATGCTGACCGAATAAAAGATAGGATGGTCACAGCTACAATACCTACCCATTCAGAATTGGCCTGGAACCCAGAAGCAACAACAAACTATACAACCTGGCGATACTATACTATTCTGTCAGTCACAATGACAAGGGCTCCAGTTGATCCACTGAACGGAACAGCTTGTTCATGAAAGTAACATGTAGCTGGCTGAGTATTCCACAGACATGTATACCCTTAACATAGTTCTCAGGGAGATTCAGAGCGACACAATATGTGACCTTGTGAATTACAGGTACGACTCATTTTTACCAGTTGAGAGGACTGGCGAAATATGAAATTAAGTGCCTTGCCCAAGGACATGAGTCACAGCCAATAATTGAACTCACAACCTTATGATTGTGAGCTGAATATCCTTAACCAATAAGCCACATGCCTTCACAAACCTCACACTAGCACAAATTTATCATATTCACACACAAACTTTCATGGAACAGCAATCAGGTTTCACAGACTAAGAGCAGAGATTTTATTTTTATTACCCTCTCCACAGGTGAAAGAAGTCAGTCATCTTAACTAACCATAGATTAAACATTTCATGTTTTTTTCATCAAAAACATTTCATCTCTCGCTTTCTAACAAAGGTTCATTCTTGACTAACAACATTTAACTGCTCTTCCTGACAGTAAAATAAATTATTCTCTTCCAAAACTTTTTATAAATAAATTAATACTGGCTTATTTTTTATATTTATAGGCATTGCAAAATCAATACATTCTATCCGCTTTAAATGTTAGATATGGCTAATTGGCTGTGAATTTTAATATGATGGATTTACTGACCACATTGTTTAGAGATTTAATAATAATCCTCATCATCAAGGCGGCAAGCTGGCAGAAATGTTAGCACGATGGACGAAATGCTTAATGGTATTTCGTCTGCCGATACGTTCCGAGTTCAAATTCCGCCGAAATCGACTTTGCCTTTCATCCTTTCGGGGTCGATTAAATAAGTACCAGTTACGCACTGGAGTCGATGTAATCGACTTAATCCATCTGTCTGTCCTTGTTTGTCTCCTCTGTGTTTAGCCCCTTGTGGGTAGTAAAGAAATAGGTATTTCATCTGCCGTTACATTCTGAGTTCAAATTCCACCGAGGTCGAGTTTGCCTTTCATCATTTTGGGGTCGATAAATTAAGTACCAGTTGCATACCGAGGTCGATCTAATCAACTGCCCCACCCCGCTCACCAAAAATGTCAGGCCTTGTGCCTAGAGTAGAAAAGAATAATCCTCATCATCATTTAACATCTATGTTCCATGTTGGCAAGGATTGGACTCATTCTGAACATCCATTTTTCCATGCTTGCATGGGTCAGACATTATAGTGGATTTTCTGCAACAGAATACCCTTCTTGTCGCTAACCCTCACCAGTTACCAAAGAAGGTAATATTTCTCATGACCAGACATGTTTTCATGGAAGATTGGAAATGGTCACTACTTGAATGACAATGTATGACACTGCTTGCATTTACAACTATTAAACGAAATTGAGAATTGGACTTAAAAAAGTAAGTACTAGGGTCAGTTTGTTTGACGATAACTCTTCACTTCAAGGTAGCACCCCAACATGTCTATAACCCAAGGATTGAAACAAGTAATATATATATATACATATATATTTATATATAGCAGTGAGAGATATGTAGTCTGTATAGATGGTAGCAGATTACAAAAGCAAAGTGGTTTGGTTATGCAGGTCATAAATTTTAAGAATAAGACAAGTGGCAATTTTTGAATATATTCAAATTTGTTGGTCATTACAGAGGAGATGGGACCCATTTTGAGAAAGTGTATTATAAATGATGGAGAATATAATGGATGTGTTATGTTAACTGGAGCATATGTGAGGTGAGAGAGCAGCTGGCCATTAGAAGCATCAGCTGATGTATGTAGAAAAGGTGTGTAGGAGAGATGATTGCAGAGTACTGTAAGGAAAGCAGATGATGAATAATGGGTGAAAAAGTTACAAAAAATACAAGTGGAATGGATCTAAATCAGAACAAGTTATTTATGACATGGGTTGTCTTAAAGAATGGTGAGGTTAGAATTTAGAATGCTAGATCTCCTAGATAAATAACATGGTTTAGCATCACGTATAGCAATATGATAAACATGAACAGCAGAACTCCCCTAACTCATACTAGCCTAGGAAAAAATGAATGTTACAATGATAATGATGAATTAGGAGGATAGCTCAAACATTATTTGAATGTTAAGACGCATAAAGAGAAATAGGTCAGGCAAAAGGGAGTATGTGCTGCAGCAATGCACACACATACACACATGCACATGCACACATGTGCACATGCACCCATATGCACACAAGTACATATATACATGCACTTGCATATACATATGGACACATATGCATATACATGTACAATCACACATATATGTAATTAACATTTAAACAAACTTAGAACTGTAAACAAAATTACAAGAGACTTTTCTAAAAGAATCTAGAACAGTTAATAAGATATTTCGTAATTAACAAATCAAACATGTAGCTACATGAATCAACAATTGGTTAAACAAGCCAACATGGAAACAGCTCTATGGTCACACGAGCTGCTAGAAATAACAGTCAAATACCCCAGATACACTATCATCTTGAAAAAAGTGTAGGGAAAGGTGACGTTAAATAAATTGGAGCAATGCAACATATAACAGAAGGCAAGGTGGTCATAGCTGGAATGTCTGGTTATAGTCCTGCTTAGTCACATCTAACACAGAGCTAGCTAAACAACAGGTTAAATAAACCATGTTTTAATAAAACAGATCTAAGCAATAGAATTTTTATTTGAATAAAAAACAAATAAGAAAATCCCAAGTCAGTAGAAGTCTTGGGATATATATTTGAAGAAAATGGTAATATTTAAATAGGAAACTGAAATAAATACTGTTTTGTTTGGTTGTGGCAGAATAGAAAATTGCGCAGATGATGCAATTTAATCTTTAAGATTCACAATTTTCCCAGACAAAAAAAAAAAAAATTCAGCCCCACTTCCTCCTCTTCAAAAAAAAAAAAAAATTGGGGTGGGAACCATTCAAATTTAGGGGATTAAGGAAATACTTGAGAGAAAGAAAGAGTGGGATTTAAAAAAGAAAAAAAAAGGGAGCCATGAGGGGAAATTGAAAAAGACACAAATTTAAATGTTATCAGAAAACATCAAGGGATATATATTGAAGTCAGCTGAGAAGGAGAAAGGGTGAGAGAGGAAGGAAAGGTGAAAGAAGAGAGAGGGGAGATGGGGAAAAAGGAAGAATAGTGAGAGAGGAAATGTAAGAAAGATGGAGAAGGGAAGAAGAGAATTGGTAGGGTTTGAGTCAGAAAGATTGTTGGGTGACATGGGGGTAAGAAAGATAGAGTAGAATTAGAAAAAATAAATATAGAGAGAGAGAAATGATTCCTAATTCCCAGGAAACATCAGCAATTCTCAAGTTTCAGTTTAGAGATTAAATTCTGCTGTCATTGTATGTGACAGGGTGGTGAAGGTCTGTCTCAGCATCATCATCACCACCACCATCATCATCATCATCACACTCAGTGGTAGTGGTAAGCTTGATATAGAGATCAGTAGGCAGTGTTACAGGGTGGGGAGTAATGACAAACAGGAGGACACTTGATGATGGTGATGATGATACTGGTGACGTCAGAAGTTTGCATACCCTGGCATACTATATTTACTAAACGCTCACCATATTATTCACCTGACTCTACTCTTTACTCTTATACTTGCTTCAGTCATTTGACTGTGGCCATGCTGGAGCACCGCCTTTAGTCGAGCAAATCAACCCCAGGACTTATTCTTTGTAAGCCTAGTACTTATTCTATCAGTTTCTTTTGCCGAACCGCTAAGTTACGGGGACGTAAACACACCAGCATCGGTTGTCAAGCGATGTTGGGGGACAAACACAGACACACAAACATATACACACACATACATATATATACATAAATACGACGGGCTTCCAATTTGTGTGAGTAGTCTCTTGGTTCAGATTTTAGCACAAGGCCAGTAATTTTAAGAGAAAACTGATAGTTGATTACAACACCCCCCCCCCCCAGTATTTGCCTGATACTTTTTTTTTGTTAGGCGTGGCTGTATGGTAAGAAGCTAGCTTTCCAACCACATGGTTCCAGGTTCAGTCCCCCTGTGTGGCAGCTTGGGAAAGTGTCTTCAAGCCAACCAAAACCTTATGAAAGGATTTGGTAGAGGGAAACTGAAAGAAGTCTGTCGTATATATATGTCTAAAAAAATTTTTAAATAAAAAAAAAAATTCCATTCTTGATAAAACAACTTGAGAAGACTTCTAAAATCTATTCCCGTGCAACTAGAATAGAATACAATATTGAATTATACCTTCGAGCATTTCAATTCACAAAAGATTTTGGACAAACTTTATATTCTTTTGTTGGTTCCACTCATTAACCCTTTAGTATTTAAATCAGCCATATCCAACCCAAATATTCTCTGATTTATGTTAAAATTGGCCAGATGTGGCCTTTTACACCTACCACATAATGTCATTCTAAAAATATGCAATCACATCACCAAAATCTTGAAGCTACAAAATAGTACTTGATTAATTCAAAACAATCTGAAGATATATTACATTTGACAGAGTAATCTAAATGCCAAAGGATTAAACTGCAGTTATATCCCAGCACAGGCTCCAAGGGCTCTTAGTCTGATAGCTATATTGCCCTGTACCACATGATTACACATGTGACATTAGAGTATGAAAGGAGATTTCGCTGTTACTTCTAGCAAGTTGATAGCTTAAAGTAGGTGCCAGTTGCAAAGACAGGATGACCAAGTAGGTTAAGTACTGGACTATTTCTATGCTGAAGTTTAAATTTACAATTAGCAGTGATGTATTTTTGAGCAAAAGATTTTATTCTATGCTAGCACTATGACCCGGCAACGCCAGGTCATAGTGCTAGTGCATGCATATACAGCTGCATACGCATGCACATACACGCGAGTACTGTCCTAATCTCCATCCAATCACATACAGTTAGCTGATATTCAATTGGCATATCAAGTTTCGGGCATTTTGATTCGGTTTTGGGTAGAAAGTTCACAAAAAAGTCACTTCTATTGATTTTTTAATGGCTTTGCAGGGTGACTAGGGAAATGTAAAGATATGCATGACCACCCTTGGACGGTTTTGAATGACCATAGAAAGTGCGAGCCCTCTAACTGAAAAATTGTGGATTTGTATAAAGGACACACACACATTTTGCCATTTATATATATATAGAGTGATTGCTTTAGTTCACCAAACTTCCAAGGGCAGATAGTAGATAAGATGGGAATGTTACCTGTAATAGACGAAGTCTATTCAACAGTAAAATTTGCGTCTTCTGCTTCCTTCCTCAAATCTGAAGCTAAATATTACTCATCCACCTCAAAAAGATTTTATGTGTGGAATACTCCTATATTGAAGACAAACTAATCTTTATAAATGTATACTTTTGTTCAGGCTTCAGTTCTTTTCTTTTCTAGCTACATCAGAAAAGAACACCAGTAAAATGCTTTACTTTGAAATGAATAAGAATTGTGTTAAATTTAATTCAATTTAATTCTTTTGAAAATAATTAATTCAGAGATGCCATCTATGAAAAACAATAGATACATTCAGTGATAACATATTTAATACATGAAACATTAAAAACCTAACTTGAAGTAGATATGCAGTGAGACATAAATGTCGTTAGTCAGTGACTAATTGCTGAATAATTATTTGTCCAAAAAATAATTTGCTTAAAACAAAACACATCATGAACAAAGAATATGTAAATATTTCTGGATTGTTAAAGACCAAATATGTTTCTTCCAGGAAATAAGACAATGATCATGATCACAAGACAATAGCCACTCACATGACCATAAGCAGACAAAAAAGAGAAAGAAAAAAAACAGTTCTGCATATTTTATTTCAATCTTTATATGATGACACAAATTATGCACATATGCAATTCACAGCAATGTCTTGAGACTTTGATATTTTTCCCATAAAACATTAAAGGGTACATATGTTCATAGAATACTCAGTCCTTTACATTATCATCCTTTAAAGTTGATTCGACAGGAGCTGGCAAATTAAAGGACTGCACCAGATTCTAATGTTTACTTTGGCATGGTCTCAATGGTTGGATGCTTTTCCTAATGTTAACCATTTCACAGTGTACTGGGTGATTTTTGCGTGGCACCAGCACCATTTATTTACTCACAAACTCCGTGACCAGGTAGTCCAGCTGACTGAACAACTAAATATCCAAAATCAACTCCCATTTACTAAATTCACTTTAACTGTCCAGTTTCAAGGTGGGAGAATATAATTTGAAGATTAGGTTGAAATTTTGGCAACTTAAATTATTGTGTGATGGCTCCTTCATAGGCCCACGACAGTATTGTTTTTCGAAGCAGCAATATGCTTTGCTGTAAATATGTCCAAAATCAAGCTAGCATGAAAAATAAGATGCTCAAACAATAATGACAGAATTTCATTCCATTAACAAAGTGTACCTAAAGCACTTATACAACTGCCAAATCATCTGCTCCCTCATGTATTTTCCATGAAGAGAATGGTCTCAGACATCTTACTCAAAAGCAAAGGGGTACATGATATTAAATTGTAGAAGAAACTAAACAGACAGACAGTAAAAAGATTCAGTTCCTCAATTTCTTTAGATAATTTACAAAATGATTTCATAATAATTCATTTCTGTAACCGGTTTGGGAGATTCTTGGTGTGAAATTGTGCAGATTTTGTTGAATCTTAGGAGGGTCATTGTGTCAATAATACACAATCATTGGTTCTATTTCAGTTCTTTTATTATTATTAGTTAGTTAATTAATCATTTAACCAACTCAGCTGGAGACAGACTACCTGACATAGAGAATGAATCTCACTGATAAGGTCATGAATGACAAGGAAAGGACTTTGACAAACCTGGCTAATTGATTGACTGATTGAATAATTAATCAAACAAATGAGTCTATTGGTTAAATGGTTAACTATTGACAATAATGATGATAATAATAACAACAGAAGTGAAATAGAACCAATGTGGGGGTGTGTGCTTATTATTGGCATAATGATCCTACTAAGATATAACAAAATTTAAATTATTCCTGCTAATAATTATACAAGGTTTCAGCTGAGATCATTTCCTTGATAAATATCTGCAACATTTAATACTACACACCAGTTATTCCAAATGCAGTCAGTGTGATTTACTTTTAACAGGATAAAAAAAAAGTAGAAATGAATCTCTGACTCAATACTATTTCAATGCAAAAACACCATTTATGAAATCAATTTTTCCAAAAGCTCAATTCATTGAATGAAATAATTCAGAGTAAAAATTCCTACCCAAACTCAAACTTGAAAGAAAAAAGAAATTGAACAAAGCTCAACTAAAGAGCAAATGAAATCTATTTCATAAAGAAAAAGGAGAGAATTTGATATATTAATTAAAGACAAGGGCCAACATAGGAAGTGAGCTATCAATCAAGGAGCTGAATTAATTAAAAGTTGTTATTTTATTATAATTCTTTTTAAACTGCAATCTGATGAAAATAGGGGATTAATTATCAGCAATTAATTAACCCCTCAAAATAGTAACTGCTGAATAGTTATTACTTTGAAATGAGTTTTTAGAAACTAAATAGATCAGAAATCAAGAAACTAACAAATGGAGAAAAGGAGAGGAGAGAGAAAAAGAGAGAGAAAGAAAGAAAGAGACCATATGTTTTAAATACTACATATATTTCCTCACAAAACAAGCTGTTATAATATAGTAAGTTGTTAACTGCTAAATTCAAGGAAGTGATTTCAGACTTTCCTAGCAGTTTCCTTCTAGCTTTGGCCAGCGTTTGAAAGATGACAAAACAAAGCTATCATTGATAAATTGCCCTACATATTTAAGTCCTTCCTTTGCAGGTCATAGAGTTCCCTTTTGTGAAAGTGTGTGTGTGAGGAAAGAGGATCTAAAATAAACATAACCAAAATCTCAATTTGCCACTTACATGGATTCAATGATAAAAAATACTTGTGATTGCTTAGAAATTTTTTTTATTTGGTTTCCCATAGGAGGTACATGAAGACATGAATATGAAACTGAAACCAAATGGTTAAACTTCATGAGACACAGTGTAGTTCTATTTCAACATGACTATTTCAAACAAGTGGTAAATAAACAGGCAAGAAATAGAAGTCGCCATCAGTATATCATTAAATATAAATATATATATATATATATATATATATGACTTAGAAGGCATGATGCTGTGCAAATTATCTGAAATAAAATCTCTTCATTTGAGTTAATTTAATTTATATCATCCAACAAAATTGGCCTAGTTCCATTATTTGAAACAAATACAAGTATTATTAATTTAAACAAAAAGGAGCTAAGAGAAATAACTTAGAGTAGCCAGTGGCACAAATCTGAACAACAGACAAATACAGGTATATCAAATATGATACAACATAAATTTTTGATTTATTAAAATTATCTCTGTCTCTAGAAGATGTGCTGTAATTACCAAATGGCAATTAAGATCAGCACCACTTCAGAATTTCCCTAAAGTTGACATACCATTAAGGAAAAGGAGTGTTATTGTCTGGAGATAAGAGGACAGTCATAAACATACATTTCTGGCTAGATAGCCATCATTAGTACAACACTCACTGACTGAACTCAACCTCCAAAATATTTACAACCTTGTACCAATGTTAGGGCCTTGTATATTGAAGGCTTGTTCCTTCAATATACATGTATATTGAAGTATTGTTCCTTGTATATCATAAGAGGTGACAAAAAGGAGTGGCAACAAAAAGAGTGTCTTATCTGGATGTTAACCAATACCTCAGAAAACATGTCCAACCCATACCAACTTGTAGTAGCAGGTGTAAAAGTGAAAGTGAAACTTGTCTCAATCTCTTGCATCTATAAATTTGTATGGCACTTGTAAACTATTAAAACCTATAATACTACTTTATTACATATATCCAAATGTCTACATATGTATATACAATCAATTAAGAAGATTCAGTAAAGCAAAGATGAAATCTCAGTATCAATAGCAATGCTATCAATACTACTTTAATCAATGAAAGCAATAAAAACTGACTTTAGCAGAGACGAGGATATATAATAACTTTATTGATTAAACCAATATGTAAAGAAACCAAGGAATTCACAGACTTAAAAAGATGTAACTGCAAGAACATTTGTCTAACAAGTTAGTACTCCCATAATGCATTTGTAGTCTAATTTTGCTCCTGACATTTCATGGAGTACTTGTAAAGTAGACAGAGAGGGTCTCATTTTATTGGATATGATGATCAAAATGATAACAAGGTGGTTGTTGCATAGCGCCAGATCAGCTGTGTCCAATCCAAATTTTATACTCAAGAGTCAGTCAAATGACTGGGTGCAAGCCATTAGAACAGTCTCTTAGAAAATATTGCTTTGTGACAAAGCTATATCATTCAAATCAACAATCCAGTTTTTTTTTTGTTGTTTTCTTAACCCTTTCGTTACTGTATTTATTTTGAGATGCTCTGTGTTTCTTTCAATTATTTTAAATATAACAAAGAATTTAGTAAAGTAACTTAGTTATCATTAATTTAGTGTTAGGAACATAAATTGTGACTAAGATTTGGTGAAAGATTTTAATTCAAAACTCATGAAAACAAGACATTTGTACTCAGATCCAGAGCCGGTTTCAGCCGGGTTGGTAGCAAAAGGGTCAATTTTGTTTTGTTTTGTTTTTTCTTACATATTATATACAAAATCTCTTTATTCAGTTTTGGACTCAGTATGATTATAGTTCACTTAGCTAAGAATGGCTAAGAGGTTCACTTCACAATTAGAAGGGCACAAGTTCAATAACATTTCATGATATCTCTGGCAATTAAGTGCATTGCCACAGCTTCAGGTCAATCCAACCCTTGGGAGTGAAACTGGATACACAAAAACTGTGGAGATATCCATCAGTTGGTTTGTGCCTGTAATCTATAAGATCCAGGCTTGTCACACAATGCCATTCTTAACATTTAACACTTCCCCTGTCTTGTTTATCACATGAAATGCAATACACGAGACCTATTTCTGTGGTGTCCAAGCATCGTATCATCATCATTATCATCGTTTAACGTCCGTTCTCCATGCTAGATGTTAAACGATGATGATGATGATGATGATACAATTCTTGGACACCACAGAAATAGGTCTCGTGTATTGCATTTCATGTGATAAACAAGACAGGGGAAGTGTTAAATGTTAAGAATGGCATTGTGTGACAAGCCTGTATATAATGCAATAATTTTTTTTTCATCCATAGAGTTGATTGGCACTTATGAAATGAGAGCTTTATATTAATGAGAACATATGAAACTAGACCTAACTAAAAGTTTAAAAACAAGCATGGACATTTAGGACAAACTTATGAAAATGCTGTGTAGACAGGTATGTTAACCCTTTAACATTTAAACCGGCCATATCTGGCCCAAATGATCTACATGTTTTATGTTCAAACTGACCAGATCCAGTCTCTCCCACCTACCTTACAATGTCATTGTAAAATTAAATGATTACAACTTCAAAATCTTGAAGCTACAAGATAATATGTGATTAATTTTTTAAAATATGGATACATAAACATTACATTTAATAAATTAATCTGAATGCTAAAGGGTTAAGGGCACACATGGCTACAAAATATCCAGCCCCTTTTATGTTAATTCAGTAAGCAGGTAGTTCAGTTGATCAAATAACTGAATAATCATTATCATAATTAACAAAGATCCCATTTACTTAAGTGTATTCATCCATTTCCAAGATGGAAGAGTATAATTTAAAGATTTGGTTGAAATTTTGGCAGACTAAGTGACTGTGTGGTAGTTCTTTCACTGACCCATAACAGTATTGTTATGTGAAGCAGTAATATGCTTTACTGTAGATATGTCCAAAATCATGCTAGCATGGAAAATTAGATGTTCAAACAATGATGACAGAATTTCATTCCATTAACAAACAAATACAGAGGGAACCTAGAACACTCATACAACTGCCAAATCAATACTACCATTGACAGACTAAAGAGA
The DNA here is from genome assembly GCF_006345805.1 of Octopus sinensis. Lineage (NCBI taxonomy): Eukaryota > Metazoa > Mollusca > Cephalopoda > Octopoda > Octopodidae > Octopus > Octopus sinensis. The sequence continues at coordinate 122,006,895 of NC_043001.1, read as the reverse complement.
AAATTTTTCATTTTACAAAGTAGAAGACCAGACATAAATACACAACACACATATTCACTGGTGAGGAAGTAAAGTCAGTCAAGTGAAAAGAGTTAGAACTCTTAAGAAATTGTTTGAATAGATTGACATATCTAATCTAATCCAGTGTTGTAGGATAGGTTTATTACAGCAGAGAGAGAGAGAAAGAGAGAGACTGTGTATATCTACAATATGTAGAGTACACCATCTCATATAATAGATCTAAAAGAAGATATAATAGATCTTACCATATAGACATTGTGCACATCAACAATAGATAACAAATGGCCAACAGCTTAATTAAGAAGAATGGTGCTTCTTTGAGTATTAACATTTTTTAATTAGAGTACCAATATAGCACAAATTACGAATAAATATATATATAGATATGACAAATATCCATATGGTTTCATAAACAGGCACAGACATGGCTGTGTGGTTAAGAAATTTGCTTTGCTACCATGTAGTTTTGGGTTCAGTCCTACTGCACAGCACCTTCGGCAAGTGTCTTCTACTGTAGCCCCATACTCTAGTGAGTCAATTTGGGAAATGAAAACTATGTGGAAGCCCATCGTGTATGGGTGTGAGTGTCACCCACCATAACTTAGCAGGTTGGCATAAGAGACCAATAGAATATGTACTAGACTTAAAAAAACATAAGTACAGGGGTCAATCGGTTTGACTAAAGCCCTTCAAGGGGGTGCACCAGCACGGTCACGGTCCAATGGCTGGAACAAGTACAACAGGACTTTTGGTAACTTGGAATGAGGATCATCATCATCATCATCATCGTTTAATGTCCGTTTTCCATGCTAGCATGGGTTGGACGGTTCGACCAGGGGGTCTGGGAAGCCAGGAGGCTGCACCAGGCTCCAGTCTGATCTGCCAGTGTTTCTACAGCATGTGACCTGCTGTGCTTGAGGAAACCTATTGAGTTATTCAAAATAAATATCAAATGGAAATTGTAGTTGTGATACCTGTGCCGGTGGCACATAAAAAGCCCCATCCGAATGTGGCCGATGCCAGCACTGCCTTGACTGGCTTCTGTGCTGGTGGCACATAAAAAGCACCAACCAATCGTGGCTGCTGCCAGCCTCCCCTGGCACCTGTGGCACGTAAAAAGCACCCACTACATTCTCGGAGTGGTTGGCATTAGGAAGGGCATCCAGCTGTGGAAACTCTGCCAAATCAAGACTGGAGCCTGGTGCAGCCATCTGGTTCGCTAGCCCTCAGTCAAAATCGTCCAACCCATGCTAGCATGGAAAGCGGACGTTAAACGATGATGATGATGTTTTAAACATGGTACCAAAATACATCTAACACTATATAGTATGTAGCCAGATCTGTAACACATGATATTTATTCATATTGAAAATACAGTATGTTGATAGTAATGCAAAATTACCACATGCCTCTTACACCAGAAGGCTCATGATAACGTTAGTTAAAACAATGATAAACTAGACAACTGTAACTCTGAGCTAAAACAGAGGCAGGACTGTTAGAAGTAACAATGTTCTTCTTCCACCAATTAGCTACTGCGTAAAAATGAGTGATTGCACACACATTACATTGTGTATAAAAGTGTATGTGCGTGAGCTTATGTTTGTATTCATTTAAATGTATATTCATGAATGTGAGCTAATATACAGGTATATGTGCCTACACACACACACACATACACAAACACTTAAATTTTCAGAATGTACAAATAAACTAAGCTGAAATTAACTAAATTAGTTGTTCATAATTTTGGTGCCAATCCTTAGGAAAAAAAAAAAGCCAGTTTTTCTAGGCTGACAGGAATTTCCCTGGTCATAGTTGTTGCCGTTAAATTCTATAATAGTTTTCCCCACACCCATTCTTCCCACACTCCAAGCAGTCCTATGCTTGTCTCAGAAAAACTGTGTATGACCAAATTGACTATGTACCAAATAAATAAAAGTCAGAGTCCATGAAAACAAGAGCTGTTCTGCACTAGCAAATGTTATTAGTCATCTATGCTATCATTGGTTTTGTGTCTGCTTTTTCCATATTGTCATGTGGTGAAGAAAACTTAATGTCATATCCTAAATCTAAATACCCTTCCAGATGCAAACAGACTTGTTTTCAAATAAAGCATTTTATTTGCCCATTTTTTTTTGTTCTTGGTTTTACAGATTACACAGCCAGAATGCAAGATTTAAAGAAGTACCTATTTCTTTACTACCTACAAGGGGCTAAACACAGAGGGTATGAACAAGGACAGACAAACAGATTAAGTCAATTATATTGACCCTAGTGCGTAACTGGTACTTATTTAATCGACCCCGAAAGGACGAAAGGCAAAAGTCGACCCCGGCGGAATTTGAACTCACAACGTAACGGCAGACAAAATGCCGCTAAGCATTTCGCCCGGCGTGCTAACGTTTCTGCCAGCTTGCCACCTTAAAGAAATTTAAAGTATTTAAAGAAATACCACCATTGCCCAAGTAATGACACGTAAAGATAAAAATCTCACACACACACATAAATATATAGATATACTCTTTTACTTGTTTCAGTTATTTGACTGTGGCCATGCTGGATCACCGCCTTTACTCGAGCAAATCGACCCCAGGACTTATTCTTTGTAAGCCTGGTACTTATTCTATCAGTATCTTTTGCCAAACCGCTAAGTTACGGGAACATAAACACACCAGCATTGGTTGTCAAGCAATGTTGGGGGGACAAACACAGACACACAAACATCATCATCATCATTTAACGTCCGTTTTCCATGCTAGCATGGGTTGGATGGCCAACATATATATATATACATACATACATACATACATATATATATATATATACGATGGGCTTCTTTCAGTTTCCGCCTACCAAATCCACTCACAAGGCTTTGGTTGGCCCGAGTGGGACTGAACCCAGAACCATGTGGCTGGTAAGCAAGCTACTTACCACACAGCCACTCCTACGCCTATAAACTACCCTTAAGCATTTCATCCTGTGGTCCAACGTTTCTGCCAAAAAGATGGACAAGCAGTCGAATATGGCATCAAAGCATTTCTAAATACATTGTACAGACAGGCGTATAAATATAATGGAAAAAGGGTTTTACTTGAAACGTCAGGACCCTCACCTCACTATGGCATGTAAACTAATCACTTATCCAAATTTACAAATTTAGGGTTAGGGGTCCTTACGCCCTCACACTCAGGTACTTGTTACAATGTGCCTTAACCCTTTTGTTACCAACCCAGCTGAAACTGGCTCTGGCTCTGTAGTACAAATGTCTTGCTTTTATAAGTTTTGAATTAAAATCTTTCACCAAACATTAATCACAATTTATGTTCCTAATACTAGCTTAATGATAACTAGGTTTTTTTTACTAAATTCTTTGTTATATTTAAAATTAATTGAAAGAAACACAGAGCATCTCAACAGAAATATGGTAACAAAATGGTTAATAGTCAACCAGGTTCACTTAGTAGTAAATTAGTACTATAAAGTGAATTTATTCACCACAATGTGTAGCAGCTGTGCTGATGAGTGAAGCATCAATTTGAAGATCTTTATTTTATGCCTCCAGTGAGAAAGGTTACCTACCTACGATAGACCAGTCTGTCTTATTCAGAGATCAATTCATCATTCAAGTTTTTCTCATCTTCCTTAACTTTGTCACTGAACAAAAATGTCTCCATAAAGTAACACACCTAACAATGAATACACAGCATTTTTTCCTCCAATCCCACACATACCAGTAAAGAAACCCAAATGCAGCACACAGCCAGCAAGAATTAGCAGCTAAATCTTCCTGAAATCACCCCATACATCCTTTGAGAAGGAATGACATTGGATAATAGAGTCCTAGATAGATAGACAGATGTAGTAGTCATGGTTAGAACACCTTAGACCAGTGTTTCTCAACCTTTTTACCCTTGCATAACCCTTAAAATAAATTACATGTCTCAAGGAACCCCTGCACAAAAAAAAATTATATACCATATCTTTCTCACTTTTTTTTTTCATCCTAGCTCACGGGTTTATATATATATATATATTAGAAAAAAAAACCACCCTTTATCAATTCAAAATAGTATTTCTAAATTGAATTTTTCCCTGTAAGTTTGGAATAATATTCCCTCAAATTATTATTATCATATATCTCTCTCTCTCTCTCTATATATATATATATATATATATATATATATATATATATATATATATGTTGTATGTATATGCACATATAATGTGCATGTATAGCAATATTACGATCATGAAATTAGCATTAGCTTAACTCACTCTTTCTCGCAGAACCCCTAGGAATCTTTCGTGAAACCCTAGGGTTCTAGGGAACTCCGCTTGAGAAACGTTGCCTTAGACCATAGAACTGCTCAAACATAACCTGAGATTAACATCAGAAGTCACATCAACCTCATAATTCTGGTAAGGAAGCTCAACAAACTAAGTGATATATATGCCTGGCTGCCTCTAATTAATTTGGAAAGGGCTTCAAAGTTACCCTCAGAATCTAATGATAAGTTATACCACCAAAGACAGAAAGGATTAGAATGGTTAATCTACTTCTCTCACTCACAGCATTGACAGTTAAACTACAGTAAATACTCTTTAAGAGGTGTGTTTTAAAGGAGTGGGGCTTAGGACAGAGAAGGGCAATATGCAGACAATCCTGCTTTAGATATTGACTGTTTTAACAGAATAATTGCAATCAAACACCTGCATATCAACCACATTCCTCTACTGAGAGAGAGAGAGGAGGGGAGAACAGGAGAAAGAGCATATGAAAGACAAAGAGAGAATGATACAGGGAATGAGTGAGAGAAAGTGTATGTCAGTCTATGAGTCTGTGTCATCAAGTGAGCATGAGTGAACAGGTTAATGTCACCATTTAAACAATTAGCTATAAATAAGAGTGAAACAGAGTCCAAAAATGAAGCCAGGTCATTTTAGAAGAAACCAACCAAACAAGATTACTAACACTCACTTTTATAGTGAACAGAAATATGGTGTACCTTAACGAAATAATCTTAATTAAAAATTAATTATCTCAATCACCAACACATCTTTTTGCATTGTTGTTTGTTTTGTTTTGTTTTTTTTGTTTTTTTCTTAAGTGATCTTTGAAAGCTTAATCTGAAATGAAAGCTAAGATTTTGGTGTGAATAAAAGAAGGGAAAGAGATGGGCTGTCATTTAATATCAGAACACAACAGAATCAATAACTATTTCAGAGAAAATGAAGCAGCAACAACGGAACTGGGGGGGGGGGGGGCACTCGGCTTGCTGCCAAGTCACATGCTACCTTCTGAAAAAAAAAAAATTAACATATTGGATAATTTAGTCTTTGAGATATATAACGTCTAAAAAAAAACCCAAAAAGATAGAATAGTCACAGATGGAATGTCTGATGATAGATATACCTACATCAGAGCTGTCTTGAAGCTAAACAACTGAGGATGATGATCATCAGCATTATCATCATTTAACGGAATGGACTGTTCTTCAGGCCATTATCATTGAAGATTTCGGTATGAAATGTGTGTCTACCAGGTTTGTGCCAAAACTGCTTTTAGCTGACCAAAAAGACACTCAGGTTTCAGTTGCACAAGATCTTGATTGAGTCGAGAATCGTGAAAACTTATTGAAAATGGTCATAATGGATGATGAATCTTGGGTCTATGGTTATAACCCCAAAACACAGGCTCAGTCTTTACAGTGGAAGACCCCAACTGCCCAGAGACTGAAGAAAGCACAAACTGTTGGCCGTTTTCTTTGACTACAAGTGGATTGTTCATCATGAGTATGCTCCACCTAGTCAGACAGTAAACAAGGAGTACTATGTACAATCATGATGTTTTGCGGTGTTTCTGGGATGCTGTTCATCAGAAAAGGCCACAGTTGCATGCATGTGGTGAATGACAATTACACCAAGACAATGCACGCACTCATTCAGCGCAGCTTGTACAGCAGTTTTTGACTAGGGACAGCATCCCCCAGGGCTCATAGTTACCGTATTCCCCAGTTCTCACTGCTTGTGACTTTTTCCTCTTTCCAAAAATCAAATCCCACTTGAAAGGAAGAAGATTTCAGGATGTCAAAGAAATCAAAGTGAATGCAATGAAGCAAATGGAGATTATCCCTGAAAACCAGTTTCAGGAATGCTTCTATCAATGGAAACAGTGCTGGATTAAGTGTGTGGCTTCCAAAGAGGACTACTTTGAAGGAGATTAAATGCCAAATTGGTACATGTTGTAGTTTTGTTTTTATAGCACCAATGCCAGCGCCACCTCGACTGGCTTCCATGCTGGTGGCACGTAAAAAGCATCTACCGATTGTAGCCATTACCAGCCTCCCCAGGCACCTGTGCCTGTGGCACGTAAAAAGCACCATCCATACGTGTTTGATGCCAGCACCACCTTGACTGGCTCCCATGCCAGTGGCACGTAAAAAGCACCAACCAATCATGGATGTTGCCAGCCTCCCCTGGCACGTAAAAAGCACCCACTACACTCACGGAGTGGTTGGCATTAGGAAGGGCATCCAGCTGTAGAAACACTGCCAGATCAGACTGGAGCCTGGTGCAGCCTCCTGGCTTCCCAGACCCCAGTCAAACTGCCCAACCCATGCTAGCATGGAAAATGGACGTTAAACGATGATGATGATGATGATACCTCATATTCTATGTCTCTTTTGGCAAACCATTAAGTTACAGGGAGATAAAGCAACACTAGTTGTCAAGCAGTGATGGTGGATATACACATACACAAAGAGACACAGACATTACACACACACACACACACACACACACACACACTTCTTTCAGATTCTGTTGACCATATCCATTCAAGGCTTTGGCTGGGGCTCTAGTAGAAGACTAGAAGACATTCACCCAAGGTGCCACACAGTGGTACTGAACCTGGAAACATGTGGTTGGGAAGTAAGCTTCTTATTACACAGCCAATTATCATCATCATCTAGTGTCAATCTTCCATGCTGGCATGGGTTGGACCTTTAAAAAAAATGGTCCAGGTGAAGTATTGAATTATGGGGTCAGAACAAGGAATCTGTCTCTACACCCACCTCATTTATTAAGCTGCTCTAAATGTTGGCCATAGACAGCTTTCAACCAACAAGCTAAGACAGGTTTGTTGCTTGAAAGTAGTCCATGATTTACACAACACACAAACCAATAATAGGTATTCTGCATGGTCATTAAATATGCTAAAAATAGATGCCAAATTTCGCTCGTATCACACCTAACAATTTTTCAAAATGATAGACACACTGCAAAAACATAATCCTAGATGCACTATAATTATATAAAAAAATGATAAATGGGTTAGTCACAAATAGAGCATCTTATGATCAATGGGTTATTGGATCAGTGGTGATCATTCCGAACATTCTGTTCTGTATTACACTTTTGATATATGTCATTCAAGCAATGTTGTTGGTGGTAGAGGTGACAGGTAATATGAAACACCAACATGATCTTAGTGAATTGGGTCAACAATAAAGTACTTGTATTCTAAATAGAGAGTTTGGTTTGTCTTTTTAGATATTAATATTTAGTGAAGAGGCGGGTTGCTTTGACCTTTAGAAGTTCTATAAGATTGAGAAGATTAATGTGATTAATGATCAAGTTGGAACATCTGTAAGCTACATTTCAAGGCAAGCAGAAAGATGTCTAGCAGTGTGTTAGGTTGTTAAGACACAGTACAGATGACCTCAAGAACACAGGGGTAGGTGTGTGCATGCATTAAATGTTCATTCAGAAAAGCAGGTGTTGCTGTAGCAGATTATATATATATATTATTTTATTTGTTTCAGTCCTTTGACTGCAGCCATGCTGGAGCACCACCTTTAGTCAAAGAAATCGACCCCAGGATTTATTCTTTGTAAGCCTAGTACTTATTCTATCAGTCTCTTTTGCTGAACTGCTAAGTTACGGAGATGTAAACACACCAACATCAGTTGTCAAGTGATGGTGAGGGTACAAACACAGACACACACACACACATATATATATATATATCATCAGACCCTTCTATCTTTTTGGGAGTTTGTTTTAAACATAATATATCTCAAAGACAAAATTATCAAATTTCAGGCTATGTGCCTTTAGTAGAAAGGATTATTATTATTATTTAAATCCAAGTTACCCTGATTCTGCAGAACTATTATCATTCATATTCTAGCTTTAAAATGTGTCTTTTTTTTCTTTTTTCTCGGGACTCTAGTATCCAAAGTGTCCTTCCTTTTTGATGATGGTAACATATGATCTGAAGGTGACTTAGCTACTAATTTCCAACAAGATTATGTAATAACGTAAGAGTTCTAACATTAACTTTTGTCATTGCAGAAGATCTGGAATTATGAATGAATAGCTGATTTATGGAGTTTATGCAGCAATAGTTTTTGCTGTTAATGATAACAATTAATTGACCCATTGCCTATCTTTCTCAAGCCATGCCAGGCTCATAAGGGCCGGTTTCCTGGTTTCAGTGGCGTAGAAATTCCCCACCTGGATGGGACGCCAGTCCATCTCAGCGTTACTCATTTTTACCAGCTGAGTGGTCTGGAGCAACGTGAAAATGAAATGTTTTGCTCAAGAACACAACACATCACCCGGTCCAGGAATCGAAACAACAACCTTACGATCATGAGTTCAACACCCTAACCACTAAGCCACGCACCTCCACCATTGCCTACCAGATGTTAGAGCAAACAAATTCATCAGATGTGTATGAACAGGAAACTTTATCATTGCCTTCAGAAAACGCAGACAAAGTAGAACAACTGAAATATAGATCAAGTACAAACGAATTTTTTTTATATATATTTTGGATGGGGGATGTGACCTTGTTAAGTGGCTGTAACAGTTTATAACATTGTGGAAGTAGACACAAGTTATGGCTGAAAGTGTAATAGAAGCTATAAACACTAAAAACAGAAATAACAACAATAATAATAATAATATAATAATAATAATAATAGATTAATGACCTTAGCCAGTCATTTGTTTCATTTGTAGATTAACATAATTGATTCCCAGTGAAGAGAAAAAGTGAAAACTGGATTATTTATGAGACTTACAGGATGAGAGTGATTAGCATGTAGGCCTGAGGGTGGATGGGTGGCAGAGAGGATTGTGGGGGTGACATAGGAGGAGTTGGAGAGGGGTGTGAAAGAGAAAAAATGGAGAATGAAGTGTAGACAGCATTAACCAAACTGCAGAGGAAAGGCAAGAAAATAAAAAAAACCAGGCCAGTAAAACAGACATCTGAGTCAAGAGAATTAGGTTCAATCCCTTTCTGAGCATGAAAATTTATTTTTCTCATTTGTCTTGATTGAGACACAGACATGGCTATGTGGTTAAGGTTACTTTGTAACTATGTGGTTCTGGGTTCAGTCCCACTGCATAATACCTTGAGCAAGTGTCATCTATAGTCCTGGGCTGACCAAAGCCTTATGAGTGTATTTGGTAGACAGAAACTGTAGAAACTAGTCGTATATATGTAAGTCTTTGTATTCGTCCCTACCACCAGTTGAAAACCAGTGTTGGTTTCTTTATGTCCTTACAACTTAGTGGTTCAACTAAAGAGACTAACAAAATAAGTACCAGAATTAAAAGTATAAATACTGGGGTTGATTTGTTTGACTAAACCTTACAGAGAAGTGCCCCAGCATGGCTGCAGTCCAGTGACTGAAACCAGTAAAAGTAAAGGTAAACAATAGCTGTTCTTTAACCCCAGGACTGGTTTAACCGAACAGCCTAATGATCAACATCATTCCAATCTCAAACATCCCACCAGATATTGCTTTCAGATACAGCACTCCCTCAGTACAACATAATCTAATATACTCTATTTGAACTGAATGATATGAGGGAGATTCGGTTGCTATTTCTAGCAGGCTCAGCAACTATATATATTTCTTTATTGCCCACAAAGGGCTAAACACAGAGGGGACAAACAAGGACAGACAAATGGATTAAGTCGATTACATCGACCCCAGTGCAAAACTGGTACTTTATTTATCGACCCCAAAAGGATGAAAGGCAAAGTCAACCTCAGTGGAATTTGAACTCAGAACGTAATGGCAGACGAAATACGGTTATGCATTTCACCCGGCATGCTAAAGTTTCTGCCAGCTTGCCAGCCTTTATATATATAGAGGTTCCCTGTTCTAGTAGTATTGTGTTGTGGGCATTTCTTATAACAGCCCAAGCTGTGTTTCAAGGAATCAAAGTACACCACTTTACAGTGCTGCTGTTGTTTGCAGCATTGAGCTGTCACACACTGTGGTAGCTGGGATGCATCCTACATGTATCAGGCGGTTGGATGGAACTTACACTCGCCTCCTTATGAGAGCTCAAAATCTCTCGTGGAAGCGTCATCCAACCAAAGTACAAATATATGGGAAACTACCACCTGTATCATCTCTTGTGAAAAGTAGGAGAGTCCAGTTTGCTCGACATTGTTGTAGAGCTGAAAACAAGGTAATTTCTGCTCTTCTCCTCTGGAAGTCATCTGCTCACGATACCAGAGGGCGCAGACTCTCCTACCCTGATGTAATCTCCAGGGATACAGGCATCCAGCAACAGGACCTCTGTAATGCTATGATGGACCGTGAAGTCAGGCGTAGCATAGTAAATTCCAGTGTCTCGACCACGGTCGAACAATGATGATGATGATGATATGTATCAGAATATTGACACATATATACTCGAACACACTGGATCAGTAGTGACAGAACACAAACCAACAACTTCTTTAGTTATACAATGACACCCTTTCAACTTGGCCAGCTGTAACTATCTTTTAACAATGAGAAAAAACAACTGGATGGACAACTGACCTAAATATGTCCGATGAACAGTAACTGCCTTTCACAGGTCTTGTTATGCAGTTTTTGAGACTTCAATCTTCTTGTCTAAGTTTATTTATATTGATAAAATTAAGTTAACATTTATAGTTAAGGTGCTAGTGGTGGTGGTGGTGGTTACGAGTACCTAGTCAGCCTTGATCTACCAGACTTATGATAAAAGACATTCAGGTTTAGAGAAAGATGTGGTGGCATGGTAAAAATCACAAAGTGATATGATTTGAAGTATTAGGTCCCGAGTTCAAATTCTGCTGAACCAACTTTGCTTTTTACATTTCTCTAGAGCAGTGTTTCTCAACTGGGGTTCCCCAGAACCCTAAGGTTCCACAAAAAGTTCCTAGGGGTTCTGCAGGAAAGAGTGAGATGAGCTAATGCTAATTTTATGATCATAAAATTACTATACATGCACATTATATGTGCATCTACATACATTATATACATGTATAAACAGTCGCACACACAGACACACACACATACATACATACACACAATATTTATCACGTGAACTGCAATGAAAAAATATGAGGAAGATATGGCATATAATTTTTTTTGTGCAGGGGTTCCTTGAGACATGTAATTTATTTTAAGGGTTACACAAGAGTAAAAATGTTTGAGAAACACTGCTCTAGAGTCATGTTTGATAAGTATCTAACATGTATTAATATTTAATTCAATCAAATTATATTCCATCTTTGATGGCATAAAAGATACAAAGGCATATGAGACACTGCCCAGTTTCAGCAGTGTCTTTCCAAGAAAAGTTCTTAATGCATTAACTCCTTTCATTACCATACTTCCATTAAACGACAGTCTTTGATTCAATTCATTTTAAGTATAAGGAAGAATTTACTAAAACAGCCTTGTCATTTTTAATCTGGTGTTTGGAACAAAATTAATATTTTGACAATAGGTTTTGGTTTAGGTCACTTCAACCTCTTCATTACCGTTTTTATTTTGAGATGCTCTGTGTTTCTTTCAATTATCTTACATATAACCAAGAATTTAGTAAAATAACTTAGTTACAATTTATGTTCCTAACATTAGCTGAATGATAACTAAGGTTTGGTGGAAAACAATTTATGAAAACAAGACATTTGTACTACAGAGCCAGAGGTGGGTTGATATTGAAAGGGTTAAATTAATCATTTGTTAACCCTTATGTTACCATATTTCTGTTAAGATGCTCTGTGTTTCTTTCAATTAATTCTAAATATAACAAAGAATTTAGTTAAATAACCTAGTTATTATTAAGCTAGTATTAGGAACATAAATTGTGACTAAGGTTTGGAAGATTTTAATTCAAAACTTATGAAAACAAGATATTTGTACTACAGAGAACAAGGCGGTTTCAGCCAGGTTGGTAATGAAAGGGTTAAAACATGAAGTTTGTATCCTAAAATCAAAAGTGGTCTTGGGCAAGTTGGTATGAAAAGGGTTGAGTAGCCGTATTTCGTCTGCCGTTACGTTCTGGGTTCAAATTCTGCCGAGGTCGACTTTGCCTTTCATCCTTTTGGGGTCGATAAATTAAGTACCAGTTACGCACTGGGGTCAATGTAATCGACTTAATCCGTTTGTCTGTCCTTGTTTGTCCCCTCTATGTTTAGCCCTTGTGGGTAGTAAAGAAATATATAATATATTTCCTATTCATCTAGTTTAAAGAACAGTAAAATGGAGCCATTAGATTTTGCTTTAAGTAGAAACATTTTTAAATGAAAGAAATAGAAAGAGATGATTTACCATGACCTGGCAGATAAGGGAAGACAGACATTCTTTCATGTAAAAAACTACAGCTGTGTTATTTTGAGGACACAATTAGCCAGTAGGATAACTGTATCAGTCATACAAACACTTTAAAGAATAGAAACTAAAGAAAGCACAGGCATATTGAATATATTCACTTCAAACAGAGGACATATAGAATATACAGCCTGAATACAGGGTGTATGTAAGCATACTGTCTAAAGGCACAATGTAAAATATAGACTACAGAAAGTATAGAGATAATACGTAGAGGCAGATTGTATAAAACATATACTTTGAAAGCAGACTACGTAAAATATAGCATATATAGGCATTAATAAATAATACAGTGTCTTGAATATGTGCTGCTTATATATCATAACAAAGAGGCAGTTGGTCTGAATAGTAAAAATCTACCACAATATAACACCAGTTTGGTTGTATTACAATGACATTGCTAGGACTGGTTTGTGATACACACATACATACATATACACACTTACATACTGGATTATTGTGATCCTTGAGGTAACCTATCTTTTAAGTTGATTAGCAGGATACGAATGAGATAGACAGATAGATGAGAGAGAGAAGGAGAGAGAGGGGGGTGCATGCATGTGATAATGCAGTGTGTTAGGTGTCATTATGCACGACGCGGAAGTTATGAGTGCATCATTAACACACACTAACTCATAGTAACTATGTGACTCAGGTGTGAAAAACCAATCAATGTGTAAATCTAATGTTTCTACTTTCGACATAAAACTGAAAATTAATCAAGAAATTTTAAACCAGTGAAAATATATGGATTGAATAACACACACACACACACAAACACAGAAAGTGGGTCACACATTGGTTTCGATAATGAATATTCTAATTGCTTGTGGAAGTACATGGCTTAGTGGTTAGGGTGATGGACTTGGAATCATAAGATTGTGCTTTCAATTCCTGGACAAAGAATCATGTTTTTAAGCAAACCACTTCATACGTCATTCCAGTTCACTTGGCTGGTAAAATGAGTAACCCTGCTATGATCTGGCATCCCATCAAGGGAGGAACATCTGCACTAGAGAGACCAGCCCTTTGCTCTTTACAGAGTAATGTGAACCAACCATTCTAAATTGCTTTATCAATTAAATTGCTGACTCAGTGAATTACAGTTAAGTGGATGAGTGTACCACAGAAACTTCTACCTTAGGATAATCCCGAAGCAGAGCCAGTATGATACTGGGTTTGACAAAGCTGACTAATTCACTTACAGGTACTTAAGGCGGCGAGCTGGCAGAGACGTTAGCATGCCGGGTGAAATGCTTTGTGGTATTTCGTCCGCCGCTGCGTTCTGAGTTCAAATTCCGCCAAGGTTGACTTTGCCATTCATCCTTTCGGGGTTGATAAATTAAGTACCAGTGACGCACTGGGGTCGATGTAATTGACTTAATCTGTTTGTCTGTACTTGTTTGTCCCCTCTATGTTTAACCCCTTGTGGGCAATAAAGAAATAAGAAATAGGTACTGTTCATTCTAAAAGATTCTGTACAAACTCTATCAACCCAGGAAATCAGTTCAAGAGGTCAAGCACCAGTATATCATGCACCCATGCACACCAGCAAATGCACCAAAATGCATGAATACAAGCATACAGATATCCACACAAGAATGTGCATGCATAAAAAAACACCAGTATAAAGATACACATCTTTTTACATTTACTACCTGGAGAAAAGCAGAACATACTGGACATTTAAAATGTAATGTGGTGGCAAATTTGGCTGTTATTTCTAGTAGGCCAACAACTATGTAGAGGATCCCTCATTTGAATGTCTTAGTGGATAAAGCAAAAGGTGCAGGGCCCAAGATTTTTGCAGACCTTCCTAGACCGGTGGACTGGAAATGGTTACTGCTCAGTCTCACTGTGTGACACTATGTGCAAGTGTCTTCTATCACCGCCCCATGACAACCAGTGCCTTGAGAATGAGTTTGAGCGATGGAAACTATGTCGAAGCTAATCATGTGTGTGTATGTATATATATACATACACACACACATGTAACCACACATGGACTGTTGGTAATTTTCCCTCCTACTTCCTTTTTTTCCTGTTTCTGATGAAGAGCTATGTTCGAAATGTAAAACAACAACTCTCTTCTTCCTCCGAGCGTCATGCCAATACATTGCTTGTGCTACATCCTGTGCACATGTGTATATATATATGTGGTTGGCGTTAGGAAGGGCATCCAGCTGTAGAAACTCTGCCAGATCAAGATTGGAGCTTGGTGCAGCCATCTGGTTCGCCAGTCCTCAGTCAAATCGTCCAACCCATGCTAGCATGGAAAGCGGACGTTAAACGATGATGATATATATATATATATATATATATATATATATTGTATATATATATTATAAAATGGCTAAAATAAACATATGGGAAGTTAATTCCTTAGGGTCAACATGCTGGGGAGGAAAGATCAGACGGATGGGTGCGTGGGATACAAGGTTAGCATTCCAAAATGAAAGCTCGACGAGTGTGCCAAGTGGGTGAATTAGTGAGGAGGAGGAGGAAGAGGAGGACAAGGAAGGACATCTTCATGTAACATTTATTAGCATTTAATAGATTATCTTTAATGTCAGCAGTTTGTTATATTGACACTTCAAGTAAATATAGTCCAATAAAGCTCATGCAATAATCTGCATTAATACAGCCGGAGAAGTGCTATCAGAAATGTAAAAAGAGAAACATTTGATATTTCTATTCCCTTGTTGGTCTTAGCTGAGTCATAGTATACACTTCATACACTGAAATACACATTTATTGGCTGACAAATGACTGAGGAATTTGCTGAATATTTAATCTTATTTCCAATATATGGATCACCATCTTTGTCAATATATCATTGCATATTCCAATAAGCTATGCAATGCATCACTTTGCACTATACCATGCATTGCATGCTCAATCATTATGCAGTGAGATATATAACTTATACCATGTCAAGCCAATAAAAGAATATCTAAGAGGTCACTTGACCTGCTAAAAACAACAGCCAAGGCTCACTCCTTCATTATATGTTAACAAAAGAAAGAAAAGGTGGGTGTAATGTATTTGATGGAACATAAGAAGCGTGTGAATATTTAGATGCATGCCAATTTTGGTAGCACAAATTCAGAAAACAAAGTGCATTAAAGCATGTAACAAACTCAACATTGCACATAGGACCTGAATGGGTTTATTCTTTTACTCTTTTACTTGTTTCAGTCATTTGACTGTGGCCATGCTGGAGCACCACCGTTAGTCAAGCAAATCGACCCCAGGACTTATTCTTTGTAAGCCCAGTACTTATTCTATTGGTCTCTTTTGTTGAACCGCTAAGTTATGGGGATGTAAACACACCAGCATCGGTTGTCAAGTAATATTGGGGAGAGAAACACAGACACACAAATATATATATATATACATATATATGACAGGCTTCTTTCATTTTCCGTCTTCCAAATCCACTCACAAGGCTTTGGTCAGCCCAAGGCTATAATAGAAAACACTTGCCAAAGGTGCCACACAGTGGGACTGAACCCGGAACCATGTGGTTCGTAAGCAAGCTACTTACCATACAGCCACTCAAGGGATTATAATACTATTCATGTACAAGAAGCTCCCATACTTTTTTGACCTAATTTTTGACAAAAAAGGGTTCCTTATACACATTAAAATATGATATATTTGTAGAAGAGTGAGTACAGATGTATAAATTAGACACTTGGACTTACATACAACTGCATTGGCTCAGCTACAAGTGTATGGTGACATGGATAGGCTAATGGACATATGCAAAAGATAGTCTGGGCAACATAAGAAATTCCTACTTCATTCTGTCTTTTACAGTTATAACACATTAAAAGCTCTCTACCACATCTGAAGAACAGCTGTATTCATCTCTATGGTTGTTATGTTTGGCTAAGCCTTGTCAGGAAATGTAAAATATTTTTACTCCATATTCCTATTTAATTCTGTCAATAACTAGGAGAAACAAAGGCTTTTCTACCAATTATATAATAACTTGTAAGGCCTCATGATTTTTTTTTTTTTGAATGGGAGTGAGATGGTAATTAAATTTACCTTATTTTTTTTTAAATCTGGTACTCCTTTGCCAAACTGCTCAGTTACAAGGAATGTAAACAAACTAACACCAGTTGTTAAATCGTGGTAAGGGACAGACACTATAACACACATACCACAGATATATATATATGACAGACTTCTTTCAGTTTCTATCTACCAAATCCACTCACAAGGCTTTGGTCGGACCACAGCTATAGTAGAAGACACTTGCCCATGATGCCTGGAACCATATGGTTGGAAAGCAAACTTTTTACCATACAGCCATGAACAACAACATTGAACTCACCAAGACTTGATCTCAGAACAAAGATACATTACTAAGTAGAAGATATTCTATCCACCATTCTACCAATTCTGTCAATTCAGTATCGTTAATGTAATTTACAATATAGCCTAGTCAATAACAACAGACGAATCACACATGAAATTTATTGCACATTCAAGCAAATCCTGTTATCTGATGCTATCAAAGTGCTAAACATCATTACAATGAAGTCACATGATAACCCTATATTTTCTACAGACAACAAATCATAACTGTCACTATACTTTTTGTTTCAAACCTTGCTGTGGTTGCTAAGATACACAGTTAAGACATTAACCCTTTCGTTACCGTATTTATTTTGAGATGCTCTGTGTTTCTTACAATTAATTTTAAATATAACCAAGAATTTAGTAAAATAACTTAGTTATCATTCAGCTAGTGTTAGGAACATAAATTGTGACTAAGGTTTGGTGGAAGATTTTAATTCAGAACTTAAGAAAACAAGACATTTGTACCACAGAGCCAGAGGCGGTTCCAGCTGGGTTGGTAACGAAAGGGTTAATAAACTGATTCATCAACTTAGTTTAACCTCACATTTGTGACAGTTGCCCACAGCTAAGGTCCCTTCTGCAGTGACACATTGTCCACGCCAAAGTTGTGGAGTTGGATTATTGAGTTGTTAGAGAATGAGTCACTAAGAATACACTAACACACCAAATCAGTATAAAATGTAATGAAATGGGTTCATTTTTTCAATTTCATAACATTAATTTGATTAATCCAATTTTTTTTTGCCCTGTATGATAAATTTATAGAAATAAAAAAAATTTAATTCAAGCAGCAGAATACGTTTTATATTTTGAAGTAAAAACGAAATCAAACATTTGTAGTCTTTTAGGAAGCCAAACTGTAAAATGAGGAAATTGAGAGATAAAGTGGAATAATGCTGATAAGTGGATGTAAAGTGAAAGAGAGAGAGAAGCCAGAGTAGGATGGTGTAAGTAGTATGGATTGGTAGAGCAAGTAGAGTAGAAATTGTATGACGTGAGAGAAAGTGTAGTTGTTGACTGACCACTTTAACTACCTCTTAACTAATCATCATCATCATTTAACATCCTCTTATCCATGTTTGCAAGGATCAGATGGAATTTGTTGAGACAGATTCTGTACAGTCAGATGCCCTAGCTGTTGCCAAACCTCAACTGTTTCTATACAAGGGGATATTGCTAGAAACATTTTTCACAATAGACTGGAAATAAACAATCTCATTTCTATCATGATGACTAGACAAGGGTGCTCATCTACCAAATCCACTCCCAAGGAATTAGTCAGGCTGAGGCTATAGTAGAAGACTTATGCCCAAGGTGCTGCATCTAAGATGACATGACTGGAAAAGGGATCTTCTTGGTTTGACCGGCAGTTTTTTTAAATAATTTCCACGTAACTAAACACTTTTAAACTTCGTATACTGGTAGAATGTGCTTATAAAACATCTTTTTCTCTTGGCTTTATTGAGAAAATTCTATAGTTTGTAAGATATTTGTTGTTTTTTATCTTCAATTTCTTCAATTTCAACCAATCAATGATGTCCATTGAGGTGAAAACATTCTGTGCCATATGAATATGTCCCTCGTTTAAGAAACAGATTGGGTTTATTTACATTTCTGAAGAAAAAAAGATACTCTTCTCCCCACCCCTAACCCTAACTAACCCTAAAACAGATTAAAACAGACTCAATAGGTCTCCTCAAGAACAGCATTTACTAAATTCCTCACTATTTTCGAAAGGCAGTGCATTGCTTTGGAAGTATGGTTAACATTATCATCTCTTTTGCCAAACAGATGTTTTTGCGATTACTGGAGGTGAATTAAAACAGATAAGAGATAGGTCACTGAAAATCACAAGATGTTTAGCCTCAGGTCAACCATGATCCAACAGACCTATGATTTGAAAACATTCCAGATATGACTGTCATTTCAGACAATCTGTACCCAACTACTTTTATCCAATATAGTCCATCCTTTTTATTTTGAGGGAAAAAAAAACAGTAAGATGTGCCTTGATGGAGGTGTAGCTGCTATTTCTTGCATATTAAGGCTACTCCTTCAATGATTCCAATCCTCTATAAACATTACAATTAGCAATTTTACATGGGGTATCATCAAAGGAGGGCAAGTTTTAGGGTCACCTTGACTGTCCTTAATATTAGTGCATCTGACAGCAATGAGATAAATATCTCATGACAGAAGTTGTAAATTAGAACAAAGTGAAGAATATGAGGTTATCATGTGACAATAGATAATAAATTAGAGAAACATGTTTTTAAAAGTGGCTTGCCATTTATTTATTCATTTATTTTACCTTTTTTGTGGAGATCTTCAGAAGGCAGATTGATAGCAAAATTGGTAGAGCAGTAGGCGAAAAATACTTTGAGGTATTAAGTAAACCCTTTAACATTTTGAGTTCAAATCCTCACCCAGATCCAGTTTACCTTATCAATCCAGAATTGTTGAAATAATTACCTGTTGATAAAACAAGTACTAAAAGAGAGAAGTAGACAAGGTGTCTCAATATGGTTACTCAACATGCTCAAAATAACTGACTTGGAAGATAAGGACAAATTGGACATTTGAGACATGCATGGCACCAAGGGCAAGCGTCTTCAACTATGGCCTTGGTTTGACCAAGGCCTTGTAAGTGGAATTGGCATATGGAAAATGTAGGAAGCCTGCCATATACAGGGTATACACACCCAGAAACATGTGTATGCATACAAGGGTGAATGTGCATGTGTGTGTGTTTACCTTTCTTCAGTATTGAAATTGTGAGCCTTCACAGCCAATCTTTTTGTATATCCAGGACAGAACTATCCAATCTTTTATCTTTTACTTGTTTCAGTCATTGGACTGCAGCCATGCTGGAGCACCATCTCGAATGGTTTTAGTCAAACAAATCAAACCCAGCACTTACGTTTTTTTAGTCTGGTACATATTGATCTCTTATACAAAACTGCTAATGTTAAAGGAGGTAAACAAACCAATGCCAATTGTCAGGCCCCTTGGAGGGCAACAAACGCACATATACACACGTATATACAATGGGCTTTCATAGTTTCCATTCAACAGATTCACTTGCAAGGCACTGGTCAGCCAGGGGCTATAGCAGAAGATATTTTCCTCACATGCCCAACTTGTAAGTGGATTTGGCAGACAGAAACTGAAAGAAACCTATTGTGTGTGTGTGTGTGTGTGTGTGTGTGTGTGTGTGTGTGTGTGTAGGTGTGCATATGCATGCACACACAAGTGTTACTGCCTCTTTTTTTTTGACATTGCATAATAGCCGCAAACAAGTGTCCTGTCATGTAAGCAATATTTGGTGTCCATTGTCCTTTGCTTCCAATCTTCCACGAAAATATGTCTGGCCATGAAGAAATATCCTCTTACTTAGAAACAGGTGAGGGTTAGTGGCAGTACAGGCATCCGGCTGTGGACAAACCTTCTTCAATAAATTCCATCCAACCCATACACAATGAAAAAAGTCGGACATTAAAACAATGATGATGATGATGACAAAAGCAATTACCTTTATTGCCACTTTTTATAAAGTGATTTTATACCCAGTCTAAAAATACTACACACAAATAGAAGCATATGCTTGTGTATATCATTTGCAGTATGTATGCATTTCTGCAGCAAATATTGTTTGCCCATTGTGTTTCTACCTCAAAGTACGTGCATGCATGTATTTTTGTGCCTTAAAATGTGACTAACATTATTACTATTAATATTTAATATTGCTTCTCAGCCTTTTCGCTAAGATCAAAGTGTACTATTAAAATTTAATATAGAATGCTAACATGTATATTAGAGCAGCTGGTTTAATAAAAGCTTATACATGCCTGTAAAATTCGGTTTACAATATGTCCATAAAGATAATAATAATGTTCATATTCGTCGTTCCATTTACCTATTTACTCTGATAGCTTATCTTTTATAAACTGAGAGAGAAGGCAACTTGGCAAATAATCATCTACTTTCATAATTCTTTTACAGCAAAAGATTTTTCACTAATTATTGATATTTAGAGGGGGGATGGCAAGGGAGGAGGGGTTAATGGAAGATCCCTCTTCACCACTGCCAAAATTTAAGGGGAGTGGGGACACAATGGAAACAATATTCTACTGCTGACAATATTCAAATTCAGCAAAGTTGGCAGTTCCAACAGAATACAATCAAGATAAGATTGTTAACGGTGCAACATGTTAATTAACTCCTTTTTAAAACTCAAACACCTTTTATCCTCATAGACGTTACTACACCTCCCCCACACCCTTGCATGTCAATGGTTGAACCTTTACATGATTGCTCAACTTGCTAAAAATAGAAAGTAAGATCTCCATCCAATCACACCTTACTGTTTTGAAAACAAAGGCCTATTGAAGAATTTAGTTATTCCATTCAAATGGCTTTGACCAGCCCGGAGCTATAGTGAAAGACACTTGTCCAAGGTACTGCACAGGAACTGAACTTAAGACCATGGAGTGGAGCCTTAGTAAAGGGCTTTCATCTATAACTCTGGGCTAACCAAAACCTTGTGAATAGATTTAGCAACTGAAACTGAAAAAACTCCCTTTTGTGTGTGTGCACTAGCGTAGCTAGGTGGGGGTGGTAGGGGCGGTCTGCCCCAGGTGGCAATTTTAAAAAAGGGCAACATCTTTGGGTCTACTGTAAACAATATCTGTCCGGGGGTGGCAAACGGGACTAGCATCCTGGCAACACACACTAGCTGTGCTAGTGTGTGTGCATGGGGGTGGGGATTGTGTGTGGGTGTACCCCCACCATCACTGCTTGACAATTGGTGCCGATTTGTTTGTGTCCTTGTAAATTAGGGATCCAGCAAAAGAGACAGATAGAAAAGGACCAAGCTTAAAAAAAAATAAGCGGTGGGGTTAATTTGTCCCACTTAACCCTTAAGGCAGTACCACAGCATAGCTGCAAGTCCAATGATAAAAGATATTCCAAAATATAATGAGATTGGCATAGGTATTTTGTCTGATGAAAGCAGAATCATTAGTATATAACCAAAATGCTTAGCAGTATTGCTACACTCTGAGTTCAAATTCTGCTGAGATTTATTTTGCTTTTCATTCATTCAGGGTAGGTAAATTAAGTACTAGCTGAGCTCTGGTGTAGATGTAATCAATTTAACCCCTATCTCTAAATTTGCTGGTGTTGAAATAATTAAGCCTGATGAAAGACCTCTTCATTAAAAGTCATTAAGCAACAAACACCTCCAGCCATCAGCCAATGAGGGAACTTTTAGCTGGCCCGTTAGAAATAGCAGCCAAATCACTCTTAAAAATCATAAAATACCACTACAAAAAAAACAAAAAAAGCAGATGGAAAAATCTAATAATGTACTTCAAAATGAATAAGGTGCCTCAAAAAAGAAGGTAGGGTAGTTATGGCTGGAATGCTTTTGATCAAAATATTTAGTTATGGCTGAGTTAGAGCAAAACAGAGAAATCAACAACCTTCACCTATAATTTTATTTTGATAAATTTAATTAAAAAAATGTATCCTATGTATACATGCTTACATGTGCATGCACATGTGTTTGTATGTATAGGTGTACATGTGCGTACCTGAATGTGTGTGAACCACCTTGTTGAAGACAGTTGATTATCTATCTATAAATATCTTTATTCACACACCTTAACACAAGTGTAGCAACAACAGGTCAAATAAACGTCAACAGCCTACGTCGTTTAATAAAGAGAATAAAGAAACATAGAAAAATATATTTGTGAAACTAAAGACTGGGGAAACAGGACAGTCACCTAATGTGTACATTATCAGCTGTAGATAAATTTTCCTTGAAGCTACGAGAAATAAAACACACCTGAAGTAGTAGAGGTTATTTGGCACAAAGTTAGCTGTGACTGAGTGTACCTGTGATCAAAGGTGCTTCAGTTATGACTATCCCAAGTTTTAACTGACAGACACTGTATTTAGAAATTCCTTATTGAATATGTTCTTCCTTTTAAGACAATAATGAGTAATTTGAAGAAAATTTGACTGCTATCTCTAGCAGATTGAGCTAACTCTTGTTTACCATATTTCTGTGGAAGAGATCAACCTGAAAAAGATCTAGAGTAGAGAGTTCATGCCATTGACGAGGTTTCAAATGATGATGAAAAGACTGACAAACACAGCTGATTGATTAATTGGCCAAGTGATTAACCCTTCCGATACCAACCCAGCTGAAACAGCCTCTGGTTCTGTAATACAAAAGTCTTCTTTTCATAGGTTCTGAATTAAAATCTTCCAAACTTTTGTCACAATTTAGGTGCCTAATACTAGCTTAATGATAACTAAGTTATTTTATGAAATGCTTTGTTATATTTAAAATTAATTGAAAGGAACACAGAGAATCTCAAAATAAATACGGTAACGAAAGGGTTAATGAAATAATCAATGAGTTAATTGGTTAAATGATTAACCAATTGACTAAGTAAAGTGAAATAGAATCCATCCGTGTGTTTATTATTGCCATACTGACTGAGATATAACAAAATACACTGCATTTTGAAAATTAAATATTTAGTAAAATAACTCTTTCTTAAGCTGGTGTATGGAACTTAACCCTTTAGCATTTAAACCGACCATACCTGGCTGAAATATTTTGTTTCATGTTCAAACAGGCCAGATTTAGTCTCTCACACCGACTCTACAATGCCATAGTAAAAATAAATCATATCAAAATCTCAAAGCAACAAGATAATCTCTATATATATATATAAACGGCAAAATGTCTGTGTGCATGCCCTTTATACAAATCCACAATTTTTCCGTTAAAGGGCTCACACTTTCTATGGTCATTCAAAACTGTCCAAGGGTGGTCATGCACATCTTTACATTTCCCCAGTCACCCCACAAAGCCATTAAAAAATCAATAGAAGTGACTTTTTTGCGAATTTTTGATCCAAAAGCCAATCAAAATGCCCAAAACTTGATACGCCAATTAAATGCCAGCTAGCTGTATGTGATTAGTCGGAGATTTGGACAGTACTCGCATATATGTGCACACGCATGCAGCTGTATATGCATGCACTAGCACTATGACCTGGTATTGCTGGGTCACAGTGCTAGTACCTGGTTAATTCAAAACAATGAATAAATAAGCATTAGATTTCACAAAATAATCTGAATGTTAGAGGGTTAAACTAGCATGAAATTTTGACAAGTTTAATTCAGATCACTTTAAGCAGGATGTTTGTATCATAGAACTAAGGCAGTCTAAAGGCAGGTTAGTATCAAAAGGGTTAAACGAGGTGACATTATTGGCACAAGATCAAATGTTGAGTTTGCAAACTGACCTCAAATATATATGTGTAATTTGTTCAGAATAGCTTCTCAAGTGGAACTATAACAATTTTTCCCTACAAAAAATTCCATGTTGAACTATAGAGGTTTTGATAAGATAGGGAAAGAAATAGCATTAACATGGGAATATTGGAGTTAATTGGAGCGCAATCAAATTTGCTGCCAAATAATTTTATTAAATATAAAATTTTCTTCCTCTCACCAAAGTGCTGTCTTCTTTCTATCATTATAAACAGTTTTTGTTCAATCTCAAGTCAACCCTAACCAAGTAGACCCATTGTTGAAAGTATCCCAGATGGGATCATCCCAAAATTTGTATATTTAGAACAATATTATCCAACACATCTTTCTGATTTTTTAAGACTATAGAGCTTGAATTGAGAGATTTAAATGGTACTTTCATCGACTTATACAACCACACAGAAGCTTTCCCACTGGGAGAAGATATCTAGTTATAAAGAATAGTATAATGGGATCTTTTCGCTTTGACCGGGTCATAATTATGGGTGGACACAAAAGAGGGAACGGTTTTGTTATCCAGCTCTGTTTAAGAGTGACCCCTCAGTTTATGGCCACAGGGTATCTTTTTTCTCATAAATAACAGTGACAAATTCATATGACACCGCAAATAATTGTTGCAGACAAAAATTCGTAGAGATTGTATTCACCTCAATAGACGTCATTGATTGGTTGAAATTTCCGAAATGCAAGAAATTAAACAACAAATAGCTTACAAACTACAGAATTTTCTCAAGAAAGCCAAGAGAAAAAGATGTTTTATAAACACATTCTACCAGTATAGGAAGTTTAAAAGTGTTTAGTTACAAAGAAATTATTTTTAAAATCTGCCGGTCAAAGCGAAAAGATCCATATAATGTAGCTAGGGAAATTAGAAGAGGCTGTTGGTCAACAAAACAGGATCACAACATTTTGGATTACTTTGGAGATGGAGTATTATGTAAGACAAAAAAGGTTATGTCTGTGGAGTCATGCGAAAGATAAATACACCTCACAAGTAAATGGCATTCATCTATTCTAACCAGATGCAATATTCAATTTAATAAAGTTGCCAACTTGGATATGAACAGGGTCCAATGGTGAAAGTGAACTAGCCAGCATTGACAACTCTTTGAGGAATGAGGGAACAAGACTGCTAACAGAGATCCTCAAACAGCTTTAGCCAACATTTGTTTATCATATTTCTGTTGGATTACACTGACTTTGTTTCAATTATTTCTAAAATAATAAAGAATTTAACATTAATTTACAAAATAGTAAAGAATTTTGTCATTATTATTAAGTGGGTGCTTGGAGCAAAAATTAACATGAAATTTTGAAGCATGGTTTCAGTTTAGATTACTTTAACCCTTTCGTTATTAACCTGGCTGAAACCACCTCTGGTTCTGAGTACAAATGTCTTGTTTTCATAAGTTTTGAACTAAAATCTTCCACCAAACCTTCGTCACAATTTATGTTCCTAACACTAGCTTAATGATAAAGTTATTTTACTAAATTCTTTACTATATTTAAAGTAATTGAAAGAAACACAGAGCATCTCAACAGAAATATGGTTAAAACAATAGCTTCAGGCAAGTTGGTGTTAAAAGGGTTTAATGAATTTTATATTCATTTCTTAGACTTCACTCCTGAAGATTTTATGAAGGAATTTAGTTATCTTCTAAATTTCTTTGTAACTAGTCACAGCCTATCTAAACCATACTATGAAATTTGTAATCTGATCAAGAGTTTTAAAATGTGTGTGTAGGTACTATACACATGCATGTGTACATATACACACACATGATCAGAATTCAAAATAATATTAATTTTAAGTTCCTGCTCCCCCTTTTTTCTTTAAATACAAGCCTAATTTAATTTCCAGCATTTCATCTTCTCAAAATAGAAAGCCATTACTCCCTACTTGAAATGATAAGAAATTAAAACTGGTAAATAAATATCTTAGAACATTCAACGATAAGATCTTATAAAGTGAAAATTTAGAATGTTTATTCTGATCTTAAACAAACAAATGACTGAAAGATAGCAAAATTGGTAGAGCGACAGATAAAATACCTTGCAATATTTGGTCGTATCCCTTTACATTCTGTGTGTAATTTTCACCTTACATGGCTGACTTTCATCATTCTGATGTTGATAAAATAAAGTACAGGATTATACAGAAACCATGTGGTTTCAAGTTCAGTCCCACTGTGAGGCACCATGGGCAAGTGTCTTCTACTATAACCCCAGGCTGACCAATTCCATGTGAGTGAATTTGCTAGAGGGGAAACTGTGTGAAAGACCACTGTGTGTGTGTCACTGCTTGACAACCAATGTTAGCTTGTTTATAAACTTGTAACTTAGTGGTTCAGCAAAAGAGCCTGATAGAGAGTTGATTTGTTAGGCTAAAACCCAACAAGGCAGTACCCCAACATGACTGCAAACCACTGACTAAAACAAGTAAAAGATAAAGAACAACATCACTTTTGAGTACTTTGGATTCCTGGTGAAATTATTTTTTCAGTTTATGTTTGATATCTAATAATACGAAATAAAAATAATATAAAATAAAAATCACAATAGAATAAGGTCCTACTTAGCCAAAAACTGAGATTGCTTTATATAATAAAAAAAAAAAGAGAGTAAATGTTCATATCAACATTTTATCTGTTTTTACATGTATAGTGAAAAAATATATATATATATATAGATATATATCCTACATTTGCATTAGATTGCAATATCTCATATCTGATATTAGATCTCATATTGTATCTAATATGTATTAGATGTATCACATACACTGCTCTTAGCATTGCAGAAATCTTAATCATTGCACAATTTCTAAATATTCCACTCCTAAACTCTCGTAAACAACAAAACACCACCTGAGATCAGCAACATTTTCACAATTTTTCTCAGAAATGCTTTTCGTTTTGTTATTAATTTTCCCTCCCTCTAGTGTATAAGAAAATTTTTCAACAATTTATCAATATATTTGACTTCCATACATTGGAAGCATTATCTCTCAAAAAAGATAAATTTAAGGTTTCTTGTCATTTAGATTATAGAAATCTTGTCAATACCATTTCCAATCTGGAGAAGCAGAAGAAGATTTCTTTGCTTTGATTCAATGACATGTACAATATTTAATAAACTGAACACAAATCTTTTAGCAATCTTTTAGATAAAGATAGCTGTTGTATATGTTGACTGTCACATCACATAAGTTTTGATGAACACAACTAACTACATAGTTTTTGTAGCTTTTGGTGTGAATGGCAAGGCCGGGCATTGACCTGCACGGACTTAAGCATATTGGATATGTGAGATATGTTATTGCATCATTACCAATGTTTCAACATTCAATTTTCCATGCTTCCTGAGTCAGGTGGAATTTGCTGAAGCAGATTGTGAGATGGTGACATTTATTTACAGTAAACATGTGATGTCAAGACAAGGAGACACACACACGGTGGTCGTAGATGAGCATCACTGTCATACAAGCGATGTGGTTCATTTCTAGTGTTCTGTGGAAAAATATGTCTGGTCACGGGAAATATTACCTTGCTTGAAAAGAGAACGGTTGGCAACAGAAAGAGCACCATGGCAAAGAAAATTTGCCTCAACAAATTCCACTCGACCCATGCAAGCATAGAAAAATGGATGTTAAATGATGATATTAAATGCATTCAAAATATCGATATATGGTTTGATTTTATTATGTCATATAACTCCAAACCATTACAAACTAGCCTGTTTTTATTTCATTTACATGGATATTCTCACAAGCATTTGGAGAGGTTCAAAAATTCTGGTAAGCAAAACATGAAATGTGTGTGTGTACAAATGTGGATGCACACTCAGAGACACATACATATACACAAAGCTTCTTTCAGTTTCCATCTATGAAATTCACTCACAAGACTGATTATCCTTGGTCTGTAATAGAAGACATTTGCCCAACGTGCTATGCAGTGACAATTATCACAAAACCATTATGCTTCAACTGTTCCATAATTTGAATGCTATTAATTGATGTGAAGGTGCATGGTTCAGTGGTTAGAGCATCGAGCTTACGATCATGAGGTTGTAAGTTCAATTCCCAAACTGGGCTGCATGTTGTGTTCTTGAGCAAGACACTTTATTTTACGTTGCTTCATTTCACTCAGCTGGAGAAATGAGTTGTGACATCACTGGTGCCAAGCTGTATCGGCCTTTGCCTTTCCCTTGGATAACATCAGTGGTGTGGATAGGGGAGGCTGGTATGCATGGGCGACTGCTGGTCTTCCATAAACAACCTTGCCCTGACTTGTGCCTGAGAGGGTAACTTTCTAGGTGAAATCCCATGGTCATTCATGACCGAAGGGGGTCTCAATTGATGCCAGAAGGATGAAAGCTAAAGCTGAACTTCAGCAAGATTAGAAAGAGATATAACTAGAAACCTACACAGCCAGTCCTCTTCACTCCATCAAACAAAATAACAGTAAATTAACATACAATAACATTTCTATCATATATTTAGTACTAAAAAAAGCTGGCTGTTGATGGTGTTAATGTAGTTCTCAATCAACAAATAGATTTATGATTAATAAACAGCATTCTAGCTGGGACCATGTCAAGTTTTTACAATATACATTATCTAGGATCTTTTCGGTTTGACCGGCAGTTTTTTCTAGCGGTGTCATATGAAATTGTCACCCATAATTATGACCCTAGTATTGATCTATTGCATTTCAATCTGTGTTAGGGTTAGTTAGGGTATCTTTTTTCTTCCAAATGTAAATAAACCCAATCTGTTTCTTAAACGAGGGACATATTCATACGGCACAGAATGTTTTTTACCTCAATGGATGCCAGTGATTGGTTGAAATTGCAGAAATTGAAGAAAAAAAACAACAAATATCTTACAAACTATAGAATTTTCTCAATAAAGCCAAGAGAAAAAGATGTTTTATAAACACATTTTACCAGTATACAAAGTTTAAAATTTTTTAGTTACCTAGAAATTATGTTAAAAACTGCCGTTCAAACCGAAAAGATCCATTATCTAAAATGTCCTTTCCATTTAATTTTTAGACAGTAGGGGGAGAGGTTTGGCTGTTATTTCCAGCAGGTTGAATGACCATATAAAGGCTCTCATGTTGGTTCAACTAAGAGGATACTGTAGATCATAATGAGTAATTTCATTGGTTATATTTTTCTAAGTGATTATCAAGACTGGTGTCAGGAAAACACTTGTTACTTCAGTCATCTTTATCATAAAAGTTATTATAGGGATTGTCCTGGTAATTAATTTTGTAATGATTTTTCTATATTTAGATGGTAGAGATTTCTGCAAATTTACATTGACTTACGTAAATTGCTACAGCAAAATGGTTCAAAGAAGAAAAGATACCACTGGATCAAAATAAAGATAGAACAATATTTTTTTGATAAGTA
This sequence comes from Octopus sinensis, assembly GCF_006345805.1. NCBI lineage: Eukaryota > Metazoa > Mollusca > Cephalopoda > Octopoda > Octopodidae > Octopus > Octopus sinensis. The sequence continues at coordinate 121,977,043 of NC_043001.1, read as the reverse complement.
AATTGAAAATTTAATTCCTGTAAGAAAAATTTGATTCATGCAATAAAAAAAAAGAAATTTTGTGGTGTTAGCTCTTTCTATTAATGTACATAAGCGGATACATTCAGATCGTAAGATATTTAAACACATTAAAAGCTATAAAAATATTACAAAGTAGTATTTAAAAATATTACTAAAATGTGATTTTAAGCAATTCTAAAAAAATTTTTATACTACTAATTGCAGAATAGTATTTAGTAAAAATATTAGCACTTTTAGAAATATCCATTTATGATAAAGTAATTACAGAAAATCATTTGAAAAAAGGAAAAAAAAAATTTATGTTATCTGAATGAAAATCTGTTAGTTTTCAATGAATCAGCTGATCAAAGATAATTAATATGGTTAGAGTAAAATCTGAAATCAGAAAAATCTAAGAAGGGTCTGTGTTGGTAACAAGAGGATGTCAATGAGTTTAGATGTACCATTAACCCTTTCGTTACTGTATATATATTGAGATGCTCTGTGTTTCTTTTAATTACTTTAAATATAACAAAGAATTTAGTAAAGTAACTTAGTTATCATTCAGCTAGTATTAGGAACATAAATTGTGACTAAGGTTAAATGGAAGATTTCAATTCAGAACTTTTGAAAACAAGACATTTGCACTCAGAGCCAGAGCTGGTTTCAGCCAGGTTGGTAATGAAAGGGTTAAGAATTATTTCTCTATTATATATTTTAACCCTTTTGTGACCATATTTATGTTGAGATACTCTGTGTTTCTTTCAATTAATTCTAAATATAACTTAGTTATCATTCAGCTAGTGTTAGGAACATAAATTGTGACTAAGGTTTGGTGGAAGATTTTAATTCAAAACTTATGAAAACAAGACATTTGTATTCAGAGCCAAGGCCAGTTTCAGTTGGGTTGGTAACAAAAGGTTTAAAGGGTCTTTTATAAAGGCCTTTTAATGGTACATGGTAAAGATGGCTGAGACAATGGTTGCATCAAACTGCATAATACGGGTGCAGGCATGGTTCATAATCAGGTTTAATCCCACTGTAGCACATTTTGGGCAAATGTCTTCAACCTTAGCCTTGATTGACAAATGCCTTGCATGCAAAATTTAGTAGACAGAAACTGTAAGGAAGCTCACTAACTATCATCATCATCCTCATTTTAAGGTTCAATTTTCCATACTTTCACAGATGATACAGAATTTATTTTCTCTGGCTGGATGTGCTTCCAGTCATCAACCTCACCTGTTTCCAAACAAGGTAATATTTTATCCAAGGCCAGAAAGGAAGAAATGGATGACAGCTTGTATGATGATGCTATTCATTTACAACTACCACACAAAGCTGAGGCAAAGAGCCACTAACACCCATACACATGATGCTCTGTTTCCATCTATTCACAAGGCTTTGGTTAGCCCATGGCTATAGCAAAAGGCACATGCCCAGTGCCATGATCAAGTAGACATTGTCAAAAGTACCCCAGATGGGATCATCCCATCATCATCATCATCGTTTAACGTCCGCTTTCCATGCTAGCATGGGTTGGACGATTTTGACTGAGGGCTGGTGAACCAGATGGCTGCACCAGGCTCCAATCTAGATTTGGCAGAGTTTCTACAGCTGGATGCCCTTCCTAACACCAACTACTCTGAGAGTGTAGTGGGTGCTTTTTACGTGCCACCGGTACGGGGGCCAGTCAGGTGGTACTGGCAACGACCTTGCTCGAATCTTTTTACACATGCCACCAGCACAGGTGCCAGTAAGGCGACGTTGATAACGATGACGCTCGAATGGTGCCCTTTTACGTGCCACTGGCATGGAAGAACATTATTCAAAAGAACATAACTGGGATGTAAACTTCTCAACCACAGTTATACCTGCACCTTTACACACAAATGCCTGATTCTAAGCACAGCCATGCCAACTATCTTTTAGTAGGCATTTTATATATAGAAATATATATATATAGTCACTGTGTGGTAAGTAGCTTGCTTACCAACCACATGGTTCCGGGTTCAGTCCCACTGCATGGTACCTTGGCAAGTATCTTCTACTATAGCCTCGGACCGACCAAAGCCTTGAGTGAAACTGAAAGAAGCCCGTCGTATATATGTGTGTGTGTGTGTGTGTGTGTGTGTGCGTTTGTGTTTCTGTGTTTGTACACCCAACATCGGTTAACAACCAATGCCGGTGTGTTTACGTCCCCGTAACTTAGCAGTTCGGCAAAAGAGACCAATAGAATAAGTACTAGGCTTACAAAGAATAAGTCCTGGGGTCGAATTGCTCGACTAAAGGCAGTGCTCCAGCATGGCCACAGTCAAATGATTGAAACAAGTAAAAGAGTAAAAAGTACATATATATATATATATAGCTAAAAAGACAAGACAGTCATACAAAGAATGCCTGCTTTTCACTAGGTCTGCTCAATCAAGGCTCATCTGTTAGGTTAAACTGAAATACCTCATTATCCAATTACTATCTTATATGCTGACTATGTATGTCTACAAATTAACACTACCACCACCACCATCACTTTAACTGTCCTGCTTAGCTGCTGCAGCAATGTAACCTAACAACAAATAATAAATTAACAGCTGAGATTTTAATGTAAATGATATTAACCATTATAGACACTAATTTCAGACAGAAATAGAAACCAGTCAGTGAGCCTGTTATTTCCTATTTTAGAATTAATACTTACGTCTAATATGTCCTACATGTAAAATTAGCTGTTCATCTATAATTTGATTCATGGAGTTATTTCTGGTCACAAACATCAAACCAAGGTAGGACATCTCACTATGTTGGCATTAACAGAATATTTATTCTTCATTTTGCTACAAAAGTACATATTTGGGAGGTAAGGCTACAGTCAAATTAATTGCTCCAAGTAACTTGACTGGTGTTTTTTGGGGGTTTTTTTTCTAAATCTTTAATGACCCCTGCTAAAGGATGGAAGACAAAGAAAGGTTAGTAGAAATAATAGCTTATCTTCCTAGTGCAAACTAACTGACACATTAACTGGAGAAGCTGAAATAACAGACAATTTAGAGTACACTGCTGTTGTTGCAACAGCACTATGTGTTATGCTCTTGTTGCTTGGACCAGCCCAATAGAATAAGTACTAGGCTTACAAAGAATAAGTCTTGGGGTCGATTTGCTCGACTAAAGGCAGTACTCCAACATGGGCACAGTCAAATGACTGAAACAAGTAAAAGAGTACAAGGCCTGAAATTTGATGGGAGAGGTTGCTAGTTGATTAGCTCAACCCCAGTACTCACCTGGTACTATTTTATCAACCCAGAAAGTATGAAAGACAGAGACAACCTCAGTGGAATTTGAACATGGAACATAAAGCCAGAAGAAATATGGTGAAGCATTTCATCTAGTGTGCTAACAATTCTACCAACTCATCATTTTCTATATGCCAATAACACCTAGACACACACACACACTGGTTTTAATTCACTTCTTTATTTTTATTAACCAGTTGATCATTTGCTGAATTGTTTGACCAAACAATCAATCAATCAGCTAAGTCTGTCAAAGTCCTTTCATTGCCATGCACGACCTCATCAATGACATGTCCTCTCTAATCCAGGTCTGCTTCAGAATGGTGGTGAAAAATTTTTGACAAATCTAGTTGACTGATTGACTGACCAAATGATTAATCAAACAATTGATTAATTAATTAGTTAAGCAACTGACTAATATAGAAATAATATAGAACCAATGCATGTATTTATCTCTATATGGCAAAATGTCTGTCTGTGTGTGTGTCCTTTATACAAATCCACAATTTTTAAGTTTGAGGGCTCGCACTTTCTATGGTCATTCAAAACCACCCATGAATGGTTGTGCACATCTTTACAATTCCCCTGCCACCCTGCAAAGCCATTAAAAAAATCAACAGAAGTGACATTTTTGTGAATTTTCTATCCAAAACCCAATCAAAATGCCCAAAACTTGATACGCCAATTGAATGCCAGCCAGCTGTATGACCCGGCGTTGCCAGGTCATAGTGCTAGTTATTAGCATAAAGACCTTTCCAAGATACAAGTCTCTTGAATTTGATGTTGTTAATGTCCCATTTAACTACTGCAAGTCAAAAACAGGAAAAGAAATGGCATTCCGGTTATGATGATGAAGGTTCCAGGTGATTCAATCCATGGAACAGCCGGCTCCTGAAATTAACATGCGAGTGACTGAACACTCCACAGACACATGTACTCTTAGTATAGTTCTCAGGGAGATTCAGCATAACACAAAATGTGTCAAGGTTGGCACCATTGAATTACAGGTACAACTAATTTTTGCTGGTTGAGCAACATAAAATGAAGTGTCTCGTTTAAGGACACAACATATCACCAGGAATTGAACTCACAACCTTAAGATTGGGAGCCAAATACCTTAACCACTAAGCCACGTGCCTTCGCTATTATAGGTCAACACTTGCAGGAAAGTGAGGGGCGGAGAGATTCTAGAGGTATGATGTTCTGAGGAGGAAAGACTGGACATAACTAGTTAGGGGTGGGAGCACCCTAAGAGTGACGAGAAGTGGAAAGGAGTGGTGGGGGTATGAGATCGGCCAGTTCAGAGGAAGTGGGCCAATTGGAGAAGCAGCAGAAAATACAGAGAGAAAAGACAGTAAGCAGGCCAGATATTAGAATATGTCTGTATGTGACTGAATACCAATTGGTCAAGTGTCCACCTACCATCTCTGGATGTGATCTAGGATGTCTGTGTGCATTGTAGCAGCACTGTCTAAAGAAATGGGAGTAGGATTCCATTATGGACCTCATTTGAGTCTTATAGAATGATAGCAGTTGCTGGGGATTGAAATACTCTGTGGTCCTTCTCTTCAGGACCTGTTTCTGGAATACAGTGGAACCCATGCTAAGGATGTGCTTTTGCCAGGAGAGACTGCTGGTGATAGTGGAGTGCAACCAGTGCTGTCTTGACAGCATTATAGGCCCCAGGTAAATCAATGGATTGGATCCTACTGACTGCAAGCTATAGGATATATAAATCAGCTTTGAGCTACTTGCCAGAGAGGCCTTAGGGCAACTGTATTGTATGCCCACGCTTTAAGAAGGTACTGGGAACATTATTAGGAGCGGGCGTTCATGTTTAATGGGCTGTGTAATGCGTTCTTTTTGTATGAGCAGTGCTTGAAATAATGTAGTACCAGTTAGGTTGAATAAAACATGTGATGAACACAGTTGAAACAGTTATCGACACGACCAGTGTTAACACCAAGAGAAATACCGCTGAAAGTACTTCTCAGGTTGCAAGGGAAAATTGAGCAACTCAGAAAAAAATTGCTATATAGACAAAATATTATTAAAAGGAAAAAAAAAAAAGGAAAAAACTATCCAGCATCACAATAGAACAAGGAAGAAAATAGATGAATACAAACTTGTACAAACAGGTTTTCTCTTCAACATATAATGTAACACTGAGAGAAGTAACCACTGGCATACACAATGAAAACAATGACAGAACACAGACATATACAGAGATACGCAGAAACACATTAATGTAGAAGCACAACACATATATACAACGAAAAGAAGTCTAAAAACACACAGACGATATCCTTACATGGATATATGTAAATAAATTGAAATGGCGTTATACATATATATAACACACATACTCAGAACAGATACACAAAAATATGATTCAACAAGTCAAATCTATCGATATATCTAGATATAAATATTTGAAAATAGATTAACAGTGATATTTTGTAAAGTTTTAATGGGGTTTTTTCTTCCCCTTTCAAAGTTGCGGAGGAAGAGGAACAACTTTTGATTTCTGACTTAGTAATCTACCCACACCAACGCCCAGTGTTTTACCCTTAGTAGTAAAAAATAAGGGATTATCATTATTTTATCAATCTCAAAATAAATAATGTTTATAGTCATAGACAGACATACCCAAGTTCATTTATTTCATTTAATGTGAAAGGTAGCTAAGCTCTACAGTCACAAAGACACAAACAAATTTGGTTAGTACCAAATTAAACTTGATCAAAAATGCTCACATGAAACCATTTTCCTTTTTAAGATTCCAGACATCTAGGTCTATATTATCCAATATATATTTTTTCCCTTTTTTCCAGAAACGGTTGGATGACACGAGGCGATTTAGTAGCTATTTCTTGCAAGTTGCACTACCAGGTAGAGCTTCCCTCGTTTAAATTTTCATTAGAGTACAGAAGACTTTACAGTACAATATGGCTAACGGATGAATTCTATGAGAGAAGGGTACATCACTGTACAGCTACTCTACAAATACAGCGACAATAGCATAATGTTAAAGATCAGGCTGTTTTCACAGCTATAATATCGAAATGTTCTAAATCATTCTATATTTAATTTTATTTGGTTCACTAGATGTTGCCATTAAAAAAAAAAATGATTGTCCTCATCAGTAAGGTTGAAAATTCTCATTAAAATTTCTTGGCTTATTACGTCAAAAATGCCACAGTTTTTGGTTAATTGCTCCCAGTAATTTTTCAACGCAGTATAGCATGATAATAATTAACACTACTGGAATCAAAATCATACTGTGTGTACAAAAAAAAAAAAATAACAGTAGTTCTTGCCAGCTTGTCATAGTTTATTGCTCCCTAGAAGCGTACAAACTTACAAGTAAACCTTTATGTGGTTGTTCGAATTGCTAGAAATATTAACCAAATCTCCGTCAAAATTACGTCTTACTGACATGAAAAAGAAACAACACATTTGACAATGTACTTCTATCCTAATGAATACTATGATTGAACCTGGATAAGCTGGTCAAGACTTGAACCCCTTTTGAAACCGAAGTCTGGTCATTTCAGTTAGTTTCTGGATCAAATACTGTCCTTTTTAAAGTGGGTTTGCCTGTTATTTTTAGCACGTTGAGCGAACGTGTACAGATTTTTCTCGTTGGCTTCAGAATGATTACTTCATTGGAGTTGATCAGAGGCTAAACAAGAAACGACAAAGAGAGAAGAAATATTGGAGTTCTTCCTAAATGTGAGTCCTTATCTACTGCTGACAATGCAATTGCTAAGGGTAGTAGCTAGAGATATATTTCGCGTTTGTAGAGAAATAACATTTTAATATTTGCATAAGCCTTCTGGTACTAATTTTTCTAAGTCGGGAAGCAAGAAAAGACATTTGAAAACAGAACAGATTTAACTAAATATCACGAAGGTCTCTACCATCTGTTACCCACGATACTTGTGTAGCGAGGAGAGATGGACAGTCGGGGAAGGAGAGAGAATCAGAGAGACGGACAGAGTCTAGGAGAGTGAAAACTCACAGAGATAGAGAGAGGGGTGGACAGTGTCGGAAAGAAAGAGAGAAAGAAATGGAGACAGTGTGTATGAAAGAGAGTGAGAATTATTTCTAACAAACAAGCCACAGGTTCTTGAGAAATACACTCAATTATACCGAAACTCGTATTTGATAGCTATAAACAACTCACTATTTGCGGC